>NW_012148886.1:950063-951187 GCF_000956105.1 Propithecus coquereli | reverse complement strand
TATTTCCTTTCCCTCAGAAGTTTTTAGTAGGAGGAATAAAACACTTAACCTAATAATTATAATAAAAGTATTGATTCAAAACAAAATAGAAGTTAAGGAAGGCAGAGGCTGCTTATGTTTGACGATGAGGAAATAGTTCATGGAGGTGGTGCCATTGGAGTTCGGCTAGGTGAGGGGCTTTCTTGCAGGCATGGCTATAAGGGCAGGTGGTTCAAGCGGAGGAAGATGTGAGAAAGGGTGCAATGGTTTGATCATTTCCATGAAAAAAAGTAGTGCAGTTTGGCCACAGAGTGTAAGTAGGACATACCTCTGAGAGTTTGTTGAGAAGCAATAATGTCCTGGGCTTGAAGGTTTCTGCGACAATGCAAAGAAAAGATAAGTAACAACATGTAGTTAGTATTTACATTGCAAGACAGATTACAATAATGACTGTTACCTACTAATCTGATGATCTGCTTGTCCATATGTTTAAAAATAAACACATGGTAAAATAATAAATGTATATGTGTGTGCGTTTTAACTTTTTGATGACTTTAGTTTCACATTATTATGACCCTTGATTCCCAACAAAACCTTCATAACTGACAATTGACTATCAAGAGTCAAATTTCAAGTCTATTTATTTCTTAATGATCTACTTATAATTTCTGGATCAGGAAAGAAAAGATATAAAATTATATTTAGGCTAATATATTTTCAAAAACCTTTCTTTCATGTAACTTCAATTGTATCTGACTTCCAGAGACTACTGTTTTTTAGGAAAAAAGACAGGGAAAGATTATCCGAGAAAATGTGCCTACCCATGGAAGTGGTCTCCAATCATTTGGGTTTTACACATGAACATAGTTCTTCACCCACTACTACTTCATTGATAACATCAACATAAAGATTTAGGAAATAACCCTGTATTTTCATAAGCCATGTACCATATATACATACACAATGTTATGCTATACATCATTTCATTTGATTTCATAACTTGCTTTTCATTGCTTTTACCAAAGCAGATCATCTTTTTATTTGGCTATGTTATTTTTCTCGTGTAACTAATGTAGTATGTTATCTTTGCCAACTAAGAATTGTTTGAATATGGATCAACCACGCCTCAAGAACTTATTGAGAAA
>NW_012148886.1:937071-939693 GCF_000956105.1 Propithecus coquereli | reverse complement strand
ACAATATGGATAGACTTATCACTACTGAGTTGCACACTAAAAATAATTTAGATGGCAAATTTTACATTATATGGTTTTATCATAATAAAAAATGGACAGTCCTGGAAATAAAAGGAAGTGGTGGGCAGAAGGTGGAGGAGGAATGATGCAATGAGGTTGGACATCCCTTTGTAACAGAATTGGGAGGTAGCAGAGCAGTAGATGAAGGTAGGATTTAAAGCAAAGCAGGGCAGAAAGCTGAGGCTGGGAGAAAGAGAAGACAGAATTAGCAGAAGAAGAGCAATAACTACTACTGAAAAAATGAAAACTCAATGATGACAAGTGGGAATTAGACAAGACGAGAAAGAACATTAAGTGAAAAATAAAAAGGTTCGTAGGAAAAAAATGCTTAAGGAGGTCATGGAGGGGAAAGACAATGAAAAAAGATGATAAAAACAGGGGTCATAGAGCAGAGTCTAAGCATGTTAGGTAAGTAGAAGGGACACAAGAAGTAAAGAGCTTGAGATTTTATTTTATTATTTATTTTTTTAAATTGACAGATAACATTGTATGTTTTTATCTTGTACAACATGATGTTTTGAGGTATATGTACATTATTAAATGGATAAATCTAGCTGATTAACAAATGCATTACCTCATATAGTTTTCATTTTTGTGGTGAGAGGACTTAACATCCACTCTGTTTACATTTTTCAATAATACACGATATTGTCATTATACAGTCACCATACTGTACAGTAGATCTCTTGAAATTGATTTCTCCTATCTAACTATGTGTGTCATAGTTATGTGTCATTTGACCAACATGTTTTAGAAATGAAATCTTCAGAACACAAGGGCAAATGCTTTTAGGTTTTCATTTGGGTGTGAGTAGAGTGGATTGTCTGGGAAGAATACTTAAAACTGGTCCCTACTTATGATATTTACAACAGGGGTTCTGGGATCAAGTTCCCTGTCCTTGGCAATGAGAAAAGTGTGGATAGAAAATTATGCTGCACTTGATACATACATTTATCTCATCAGCATCTATTTGAATAGTCAAGATCCTTTCAACATACAAGGATAGAGTCTAATGACAATTGGATCTCCAAATGTGAGTCTGAGTGGATCCTAAAGTTCTCCACAATTTTCCATTCAGAGCTTACTTCCCAGTCACTAGATATGCACATTCATAAGGTTGACATATAGAAGTCTCCATCCTTTTGCCAGAGACCGCTGATTAAACCCCTCACTGGGCATGGAGAGCATTTGTAGTGAGACTAGAGTGCTTCTCCCACGCGGAACTGCCAAGCTTTCTCTTTCACTCTGATGTCTAGAAAACTGAATAATATTCTATGATTATAAAATTTTCCTTGATTTCTTAAATGTATTACCCTTATACTTACAGAAGTGCATACCAATTGCTAATTCCTTTTCACTTTCATATACAGTTTTTGTCTTTCTAAATTGGTTAAATAGCAGTGTTGACAAGAAAAGTGTATGTTTTAATCATTGTTATATTTCAGTGTTGAATTAAAGACAATGAAAAGAATTTTGTTGCTTTCTTTTTAATTTTACAAACATAAAGAATAATTTAGTAACTTTATTGTTTTAAAAATGCAGTATAAGTATCCTACTATAGGAAGTTGGGATTTCTTTTATATTGTTATTATAATTTTATGAAATATTTTGTGTTCAATATGTTGTTTAGTTATTTGCCATGCTGGTAATATGTACTTTCTTTTCAATCTATTAATAATATATTCTGAAAACAGGGACAAAAAGTGAGTTTTAAAATTTTAAATAGTATTTAAACAGTGTAAATATCTTTCTAAAACAATACATTCTCAAGAATAAAATTAGCTCAGAAATCAGTAACTGATTTGTCACAATATGGGCACTCAAATGTATTTGGCATTTAATTAATGACAATGACACAAGAAAAGGACAAATTAAATATTAAAGTCACTTTCCACAAAATATGTGGAATGATAGAATTAGAGTTTATATTTATTTGCACTGTAAAAGTCAAATCAATAGTGTTATAAATTAGATATCACTCATATTATTTAAATTTCAAAAGAAGGGTTTTCTTCATTAAATTGCATAATAATGTGTTTCTTCTAATATGGATGCTAAGATATCTGGCCCTTAGCAAAATTTTTGCTTTGACATTTTTCTTTCTTCAAAAGCTGTTAGTACTCAGAGTAGGAAACAATGGACATAAGCAGACAGCAAATTGAGAAAAGTAGAGAATTATACTACATTCCCTAATATATTTGCTGTCCTGGTTAAATTACAGTTTTACAATCTACTAGGGTTTCTCAACTTCTGTAGTATTGAAATTTTGACCCTGATAAATCTTTGTTGGGGGAGGCTGTCCTGTGCATTTTTGAATATTTAGCAGCAGCCCTGGTGTTTACCCACTAGATGACAGTAGCTCCCCTCTTTCCTCAAGTGTGACAACCAAAAATATTTCCAGACATTGCCAAATGTCCCCTGGGGGTCAAAATTGTCACTGGTTGAGAACTACTGTTATAATCTATATGTATTCTAATCCTGTAGAAGTTTGTGTAGGATAAAGAATGGTTTGGTATTTTTGGTTTTTTTTTTTTTTTGGTAAGTGTCACAGTTGTCATATTT
>NW_012148886.1:934787-937021 GCF_000956105.1 Propithecus coquereli | reverse complement strand
AATTACTTCTCAAAATAAGTAACCTGGCCTCTTCAATGAACATGATCAATAAACACTTTAATTAGAAACAGACTTTCTATAGAATAATAAAGTGAGTGGACTTTTTAAAAAAGAGTATCATTTGATAAAGTGGTGTTACTTTATCAAAACAACTTGATTATTTTGATCAATCTAATAACTGAGATATGTTAGTTTGAACATAAATGATGCTCTGTTAGTCTAAGACAAAATCTGTATTTATATTTATTGTTAAGGGAAATGAAATAAAATGGTATAGAATCTAAATTAAGTGCCAATAGGATGGCTTAAGACATCTTAATTATACTTATTAATGCTTTTTTAGCATCCTAGTCATCAAATGAATTTATAAGCATATTTAGAAAAGTAGTCTTTTATTACAGTGAGAAAAATACCTATGTGAGAAATATGTAGCATATCTAAAATAGAAAAATAAAATTAATATTGCATCTAATTTCATGATTTTAACATACTAGCAAAATTTTATATTAATATTTTGTTAATAATTTAAAAGGCACTCTCTCATGTTATCTCCCTCAATCCTCACAAATAGATTTTGAGGTAAATACGTTGCCCATTTTATTGAAGAAATTCAAACAAGTAAAGTGACTTTATCAAGGTCACAGAACTTTCCATCCAACACAGGTCTTCTGGCTTTAATTGCAATGCTTTTCCAGTTTCCTTTTATGTTTTCTGCCAGGCTAAAGAGCCTTAGCAGTGCCTTAGTGTTAAGGTACCAGTTTAGTTTGTGCTCTCTCTAAAGATATTTATATTAAAAATAGTATTCTTTGTGTTATACTTTACTATTTTAATGTCATTGAGCATTTTTTAATATCCTTCTTATAAAGTATATTAGCTATTTCTCACAATGGCCCAATGTGCTCGACCAAAATGGTCTTCACACATTTATGGCTAAGGAAGTATCAGCATGGAAATAAGAAGCATTTCGTGGAAATGTCATTGGAAACTGTAGCATTTGAGTTCTAACAAGATCATTTTGGTACCTAGGCCACTATTTTAGTGACAAAATTTGATTCAAAATTCGAAAGCCAATATATGTCCCATTTGTTTATTTTTGATCAACAAAATGAACCATCAGTTTGAGGAAGAGTAAAGGCGGCCAGTTCTGAGCATTCATTGTCAAATTTTCACATTCCAGGCACCACTGTTTAGCCTGCTCAGCATTTCTGTAGTATCATCCATTCAGAAGCAACCCAAATGTTTAGATACTTGAACAAAAGTACTTTAAAAGTAGGCTTTGCTCTTGATTCATTGTTCATTTTAACTAAATTATTTTTTTCCGTCATTATAGCAATGCAAGGGGAAGAGAAGGACTACTTTTGTGTCAAAAATAGAACTAATTTTATTCATAACCTTTATCATTTCACTTATAGAATTTACATTGTTCATAATTTTCTGGCTTTTAATTAATAACATACAGCCATAAGATTTATACTTCACTTAATCTCATTTCAAACAGGTTGGAATATCATTTAAAATTTGCATTATATTTTCCCTAACTTTAAGCTTAAATTTTTCATTGCTAAATACACATATGCATATATACATATATGTATGAATATTTTTTAACCATTGTCATATTACTGGATTTATAGAATAATGATTTTCAATCTTCATAGAGTATTTTTAATATAAAAGAACAAATTATGAGGCATTGCTTTAAATATTATTCAAATAGTCATCCAAGGACATTTTTATGAAATTAGTTGTATACAAATTTGTGAAGGCAAAAAATTCTGACATAATTAAGGACAATCCATATAGTACTTTTAAGACAAACACTGATCACGACACTGAAAAGCAGTCCTATTTAATATACTCTGTCATCCTAGATACCATCTGTGCCCTTACTATACATATTCAGTTATAAATACATTATCATCTATGTCTTTGGGTGCATAGTAAAAACCAATATATGAGCAAATGCTTCATAAAGGTGCTACTCAAAGTGTGGTCGGTGGACCAATGCTTGTTTGTGAACTGGTTATTATGGTCCCTCAAGGAGATAAGCAATTTACACCAGAATGTAAAGTCGACTACTTCATCAAGCACATGTCTTATTTAAGCTGATTTTTTTTTTTTTTGAGAACAAATTTCTTATGAAAAATAAATCTATGTGTTTACCTACATTCAGGTCCAAACTCCTCTGTCCTTGAGCACCAGTTTGTGAACCAGCTACCCTGAATAGCACTGCA
>NW_012148886.1:931287-934092 GCF_000956105.1 Propithecus coquereli | reverse complement strand
GTCTTAGAAATGTTTGACTTTAAGTGTCCTTGGGACATTACTTTAGGTAATAATGGAAATTAGACATAGTTTCAATGCGATGCTAACTCCAAGAAAATTAATGAATTCAGGTATTCATTGGCTTTTTAGAGCCCCATTTTTGAGTAAATTTTAGTACCCTATTAAATTAATAGAAGTTATGGAGAATTTTCCTTAATTTCGAGTAAAAATCACTACTCTAAATCATAGCTAAAGTTGTGAGCAGAAAGATTTTAATAAATTACCACAAAATACATAGCTGTCATAGACTGAAATAGTAGGACTTTTACCAGGAATAAATTATAAATAAGTGTCAGTGCTCAACACGATAAAAATTAGACGTGCCCAAACTCCTATGCTTGACCTCATCTAGCATTAGAAAGGATATTACGCAGTAAAGGACTAGGGAAGAACACATCAGTATATTTCTGCCCACCAAAGCCATACAGTAAGCTTAAAAATACACTTTGCTTCCTTTCCCATTAAAGTACAAAGTCTTAGATAGGCTTGAAGAGAATCACTTCAACAGTTATTCATACTGAAAAATGCTGACTAGTTCCTTTATGGTGTCCTTTGCACAGTGTAATTTGTGAAGGGTATTTTGCTAACAAGGCTATAGCAAACTTGGTCTTTGCATCAGCATTTTATGCATCCCTCTTTAAATTTCTTTTGCTCTGAAATGTTTTCATGTACCTTCTGATGTACTGTCATATTTTTACATTTAAATTTTTCTTGCATGTCATAATGTCAGTTTGGTATAATGCTTACCAGATGAATATGTAAGACAGTATTTCATGTTTATTTGTTGTCTTGCACACAGGTGAATCTGGTGTGGAAGAGTGGTCCCAGTGGAGCACATGCTCAGTTACTTGTGGTCAAGGGTCGCAGGTGCGAACCAGAACTTGTGTATCACCTTACGGGACACACTGCAGCGGCCCATTAAGAGAATCAAGGGTTTGCAATAACACTGCCCTCTGTCCAGGTAGTGTTAGCAGCAACTACAACTGTGGATGTTATTGAATTGTGTCATGCTACGCATTTGGAACGATTTGTTATTTTCGTATGAACTGGGTATAGGCATTGTAATTAGAGTGGATAAGTATAATTCTTATTCAGCTGTGATATTTTATTATGTATGTGATTATTTCTGCTTTTAGAGCAGTCAAGAAATTACATGTTACTCTCCTCCCCACAGCAAATATCAGCTTCAAATTTTTGTATCTGCTTCTAATAGTATTTAAGGTTTAAATGTCTTTATGTATTTTAGATAGTGAAACTGCCCAATTAAAAGTTTGAGGAAAAACATGATTTGCTACCATATGATGTGTATCCATTGTTTAAGACAGTGGTTGACACCGTCTTTCAGAAAGTCAACAGTTTTCCTATCACTTATCTGATCCTATCAGGGAAAATAGCATCCCTGACCAAATAACTTTCTGGTATTTTATTTCATTCAAGTAACTTCCCTCATCCACTGCTTTGTAAATTTAAAGACATTAATGAGAACAGAGAGAGGGAAAGAAAGGTATCTTTCATGTTAAATGGAGCACAACACAATAGCATGCCCACTTAGGGTCAGCTTTTTCCAAGTTACATCAAAATTTTGTTGTTCCATTGATGCACACATGCATATTATAGACATTTCTTCTGCTCAGACCACTGACTTTCATTCAAGACCTGGACTTTCAGATCTGGACTTTCTTTCAAGAAGTCCAAGGCACAGGATGTTGTGAATCTCCAGATTTACATTTTGTCTAACCATTTGGTGGATGGGTACTGCAAACTTATTGACTATTGCAGTTGACACTGGACTGGCATTCACAGCCTTTCCAAAGGCCTCCAGATAGGTGTGGGTATAAAGAAAGGGACAGGCCCTGCAGCAGCCTTCCATCTGCTAACTGGGCTTTGAAGTTTCCAGTGAGTTCCATTTCTAGAAAATGGCTAATTCTGCAGTTTCTAAAAGCAAGAATAGAGAGTGGGTAGCCTGGGGAAAGGGCAGGAATAATCTCAATTTTCCAGCAGACTAGGCGAGCTTCATCCATTAAAAGACAGTCTGGAGGAGTTGCTGGTAGTGGGTA
Organism: Propithecus coquereli; assembly: GCF_000956105.1. NCBI lineage: Eukaryota > Metazoa > Chordata > Mammalia > Primates > Indriidae > Propithecus > Propithecus coquereli. The sequence goes on along the minus strand of NW_012148886.1, from coordinate 931,996 downwards.
CAGAGTTTCAAATTTGCAAGATAAAAAAGTTTTGAGGATCTGTTTCACAACAATATGGATAGACTTATCACTACTGAGTTGCACACTAAAAATAATTTAGATGGCAAATTTTACATTATATGGTTTTATCATAATAAAAAATGGACAGTCCTGGAAATAAAAGGAAGTGGTGGGCAGAAGGTGGAGGAGGAATGATGCAATGAGGTTGGACATCCCTTTGTAACAGAATTGGGAGGTAGCAGAGCAGTAGATGAAGGTAGGATTTAAAGCAAAGCAGGGCAGAAAGCTGAGGCTGGGAGAAAGAGAAGACAGAATTAGCAGAAGAAGAGCAATAACTACTACTGAAAAAATGAAAACTCAATGATGACAAGTGGGAATTAGACAAGACGAGAAAGAACATTAAGTGAAAAATAAAAAGGTTCGTAGGAAAAAAATGCTTAAGGAGGTCATGGAGGGGAAAGACAATGAAAAAAGATGATAAAAACAGGGGTCATAGAGCAGAGTCTAAGCATGTTAGGTAAGTAGAAGGGACACAAGAAGTAAAGAGCTTGAGATTTTATTTTATTATTTATTTTTTTAAATTGACAGATAACATTGTATGTTTTTATCTTGTACAACATGATGTTTTGAGGTATATGTACATTATTAAATGGATAAATCTAGCTGATTAACAAATGCATTACCTCATATAGTTTTCATTTTTGTGGTG
>NW_012148886.1:927008-928302 GCF_000956105.1 Propithecus coquereli | reverse complement strand
TCACAGAATTTTAAAGAGCTTTTCATTGAATATTACTTACTTTTGACTAATTTTTTCACTATTTGGACATAGTTTCACAACCAGTTGAGGTAACTCTATAACATAAATGGAAGAGAATGGATTACCTCACAATTAAAGTACCATATATGTGTTTTTAAAGTACCAACCTGATCAGCATATACATGAAGAAGATTCTAGATATACTGTATTTTCTCGTATAATTCCTCTGCTACTTTATATTGACTTCTGCTTACTCCTACCAATGTTGAAGAGAAAATGAACATCTTTTTTGTTATATTCTACTATAAATTTCTCCTCCCCCTACTCATCCCAGTGGATGTCATATCAAACATCTGAACCTTGAACTTCTAAGAGCATAGTAAGAGCATGGTATTTGTAAAAGATATCACTATTTATCACAGTGGCCATTATGAAGAATCACAATTTATGTTATTCTTTCTGATCAAGTTTGAATTCATCATAGTGGTGTATTTGAAGAATTGACATATCCATAGGTATGTTAGGCATAATCTTAATTGGATCATCGTTTCTGTTAGAAATTTATATAAATTAGGAAGATGTCCATTTCTATCAAGTTGTTGGAGGAGGAAAAGCATCTTCTGGTTTTATGGCCATTAGAAAGAGATTTTCATATTCACCACTCATTTTGAAATGAGGAAAAGAGGAGGACCTTATGTGAGTGGATACAGTATTTCAAATCTTCTTATACAAAATATGGTGACTTTAAACTCAAAGTTTTAAATGGCAAAAACATACTTTCTAAAATGTGAGATTAAAAAGGTGTTTAAAATATACATCAATTTTCAGACATGTTTTTTCATTTTCTGATACCAGAAAAGTCTATAATCCTGAACCTTTAACAGTGTTAGAAAAATTAAGTTGGCTCTTAGCTGTTTAAATATAAGTTTAACTCCAGAAGATCATCTCTGTTATGAGAAATTTAGTTCTCTACACTACTAGTTTGTGTTACTTTGACTTAAAAATAATTCATGACTATTTTACCATGAGGAAGAGAGATGCCTTTTCATTAAACATAACAAAAATTTTAAAGTTTATGACATGAATAACTGTTCAGATGCAGAAAAAAGCACATTAAGTTTTCCATTATTTTAACGAATTTTTTAACTATTACATTTTATACCAAATAAGAATATTATTTTAACTGAGCTTTTGGAATCTCTTCATACTTGTCTATTTGATGAGTTTTGTTTCTTAATTATAAAGAAAAAATCTTTGACCTTACCTCTTTGCTTTTGTTGTTGAAGCTTCTTTG
>NW_012148886.1:922973-925913 GCF_000956105.1 Propithecus coquereli | reverse complement strand
GAATCAAATATAGTTCACTCTTATTTGTCCATGGAGTGCTAAGAAGTAGATAATATGGGGAAATAAAAAATAATAGCTAACTATCTGGAATATCTTTTAATACATTGATTTTTATTACTCCTTTTACCTAAGTTCGTCCCCATAAATACAAAGATAAAATGGCATTGATCAGTTAAAATGTTGTGAACCAAGTTTCTCATAGTCTATACTTTCTACAAACTTTTCTAGGAATAAAATACTTGAATATCAGTAGATAGGGAGGCCATATTGTTAGAATTTAGAAATGAAAACTCATTTTCCTAAGTTGATATAGTTGGGAGGCTTTATCACTCAATTAGCAAACATATGCATTTCCAAGCTAGTTGGTTTTTAATGTTATTATACTATCATTAGAATCTGTCTTAGACCAATAAAATCAGATGGCTTTCTTTCGTGTAGATCTTTCTTCTTTGTATATTATGTTTACATTATTTGTAAATCTGTCCTAGCTCATATTCCCTCATAAGTGAGCACTATGGGACCATCCCTGAGTTCTTAAACTTATCATGTGTCATTTCTGACTCCTATTATTTTCATTCTTGAATTTACTTGCATCATAAAAGATGTAAAATTCTTCCCACATTTTATCCCAATTTACTTACTATTTGAAAGTGAACTCTACTAACTATGATTTTTAAAAGTTCTTATACACTACCCAAAATTTTGGCATTGTAGTTTTAAAATATTTGAGATTTATTTGGTGCAAACATTTGGAATTATCCTTAGAACTCATCGTCTTTTAGCTAGAGTCAGGCATGTTTATCGAATATAAAAACATCATCACATATCAATTAGATATAAGACACCACTGAGAAGAATATATAGTTCTCTATATAAAAAAATTTACAATCTATTCAGAAGATTCAGAAATAAACATATGAAAAGTTAGCAGTTCTGAAAAATGCATATAAATAAATACTCTAACCTCAATTAAACATGGTGATTAGAGGACTCGTTGGTTTCAGCAGACATTTCTTCTAACCATTCTACCTGAGACTCCTAAGACATCATTTGAAGGGATAAAGATAATAGGTAGCTCATCAGTAGTGAAGAATGTGGGTCAACACCTGCAGCGGTTCTCCTTGGTTACACTAGTGTGTTAACCAAGATATGATGATGTGGGTTGTGAACCACTATAATGAAGTAGACACTATTTAGAGTTGACATAATTGTTCACGTCAAATAATGAAGTATTTTTTTATTGATGCAGAGTTTGACACGTACCTATAAGTAGATATTATCTTATCAGATACTTTGCTTAGTCAATGTCCAACTTTTTCCCACTTCTTTTGAGGGATCCATGTAAGCAGAGAAGAAAATTGGAAAAGGCAGATACAGTATTTCCTAGTTTTAGTTATTACTTACTAATTTGTACACCATGTCTGAGAACAAGGGCTGCTGTTGATGAAGGGAGATGGGCAGGAGACATAGAGCAATGAAACCACTGTTTTTCATTCACTGGCTCATAAATATCATGCCATCTCATTTTCCTCCTTTTGTCATCTACACTAATAAATAAAATATTATGGAAAGGTGTGTGTGTGTGTGTGTGTGTGTGTTCCGTGGTCTTTGTAGCCTGTTGTTCTTATCTCTCCAAATTTAAAGCTTCTCATGGTCCAAGATATGCTTTCTATTTTTTCTGGATTTTCATTATAGTCACTAATTGTGCATTGAGTTCTTAATGCTATTAATAATTGAAATATTTGAGGACAAGGAACTTGTCTTTGATTTCCTATTTATCTCTCCATGCAACTTTGTACCTGGTAGTATCCAAAAAGTTACTATTGAATAGATTTTTTGACATGCACATATCCAAATTTCTAAAATTCATCCCAAGTTTTTGAAGGACATTTTCTACATCTATTTAGTAATAAAGACTAATGATAGACTAATAAAGACTTCATGCAATGTAGTGAAGGGACTACGTCCTGGATTTTTGCAAGAGAACATATATATTTAAATTTAGATTTTTACCTTTCATTATAACTGTGTCACTCCTCTAATCCTTGGTTCCTTCTTCTGCAAAATGGAGACAGTAGTAATACCCACTTCGCAGTACTGTTGAGAGGACTACGTGAGATGTTGTAAGGTAGAGAACCTGGTAAAGAGCAAATGCTGTGAGAGTCTTAGAATTACTAAGTTAATGCCTCCCAACCAAAGTCTATCAGGATCACATCTGTAGTTGACAAAGCTGAGTTTGTTACTCTTTGCAGTGAGGGAAAACCAACATACAGAACTGTGGGGCATCTCAGTAAGAGGGTGGTAGAAAAAAACTTAATAAGGGATTTGGGCTTGTGTTGGTTGATTTTGGGGAGGGTTTAAGGAAGAGAGGCTTTGTTCTGGATTGGATGCTACTAGGAAGGGGTAAAAATTCTATGACTGGATATCTTAAGTTATCTAGGCAAATGGAAGATTAGCTATACTTGGTAAAGAAATAGCAGTCATTCAGATTAGCTGAGAAAGAAGAATGTTTGGTACCTTGTGAGTTGCACTGTGAGCTTGTTTTTGTCTCTGAAGTGACCTTGTCTTTGTCTCCAAATTGACCTTATCTGATGTTAATGTTCATTGAGATGGTTTAGGTCCAACAAGAGATAACACAGCCTCACTGTGAGCATCGGCAAACTGCTAACACTGAGGTCTAGCTGTGTGTGTCAGACCAGTTCTGAGTGTTCATTTATGGCGACTCCTCCGCTGGAGTGATCTGATCACTTCAGAAACCTCAGTCCTCAATGATTTTAATTTTTAGTAATATTTAACTGTAGAGGAGTTTCAAACATAATAGAATGTTTACATTTTCTAGTAGTGCTTCTATTAAAAACATATAGCTATAGATCCCCAAAATAAAATTATATAATCTTTTCTAAAATTAAACACTTCAGGGAACATAATAGCCTTACATTC
>NW_012148886.1:922038-922923 GCF_000956105.1 Propithecus coquereli | reverse complement strand
TGTAGAAGTTTGTGTAGGATAAAGAATGGTTTGGGATTTTTTGTTTTTTTTTTTTTTTGGTAAGTGTCACAGTTGTCATATTTATTTATTTCTTAAGAAAAAAATCTTTCACTTAAAAGAGTTATATTTTACATATCCCAATCTAAATCATAAGAGAATTTATATATGTTTATTTCAAAATCTGATAATATATTTTGTGTATTGTATATCATTCATTTCATCTCCGGTCAGCATAAAAAAAGAGACATGATAATATAGCTAGGAAGAAAACTATTAAAATGGATGAATTTGATTTAGATGTATTGGTTTTATTGGGATCATTTTTAAATGGACTAGATCACTTACAGATTTTCATATTTTACTGCAAAATAAAAAAATAACAATTTGCCATTAAAATAAAAATGTCTTATCTTTAACATTAATCTTATCAATAGCATCTATAAACATTATAAGGTATGTGCGATAATTTCCTACTAATTCAATAGTATCTAAAATAGGATTGTTAATGATTTGTATTCTTTTCAAATTAAAAAAAAAAGCATTTTAGCTTTTTAAAAATGATCTGGATAAGTCATGAAATTTTACCACCTAACCATGAAAACTGTTAAAAAGAATTAAGTAACAGCAATTTTCTGAGGATTCCAGTTTCATAATTTAACTAAGCTGTCAAGGTTAATCAACATATTTTGTGATTCATGGAGAAAAATCTGCCAATTTAGCAGCTTCTTTTTATCCTGGAATTGTGCAAAGCATATAGAGTGGTATAATTTGATAGAAGAGAAAATGAACAGAAGCAGCAATATGAATATCACATAGCATCATTAACACTTTATATAGAAAGTATTGGGAGAAAGGTTATTTTTAAATGGATTAATCTTGGTAATT
>NW_012148886.1:901844-910431 GCF_000956105.1 Propithecus coquereli | reverse complement strand
TCAGTCAGTAGTTGAAGACTGGAGGAGCCAATGATTTAAGTTTGTTTCTCATTTTTTTTTTTCCGTTTTGCCATTTCTCAATCTGATGTGTATTCATGTAGTAGAGTACAAATAATATAGAGGAGAGAGAGATAAATAATAATAGAGTGACAGTTTAAAGACTAAAATAAATGAAAGATCTATTGGCAAATAAGTTTTCATTTATATACTGGGATATATAAAGATGAATTTAATTACATGATTCAGTGGGAAACAGTAGTCTAGAATTGAGACTATATGTATTAATGTTCAGTCCCAATCCTTAATTAAGAATATTTACTTAGACAACTTATTCATCTTCTCTTTTCCTCAATTTTCCCATTTATAAATTGGAGCCAGTATTCATTATCCTTCCATATCATGGGATTGGTACATGATTAATATTAGGTGGAAGTATCTTGAAAAGTGTAAAACTTGATATAAAGGGAAGGATATTTGTCATGATTTATATGAAGGTATTACTTTAAAATTAAGGGATTTTGGAAGAAATAGGTCAAATAAACTAAGGATATTATGGTAATTTTTCAGTTCTACATCCTTAATCATAGGCTCAAAGGGATTCTTCTCTTGGGTTCGTACTAGGGACAAGGACTTACATACAAGTTTGTGTCAGTCCGTGGGTCTGAGCAGTATTACACCAGTGGTCACCCTACATTTGACACATGCATTCCTGTGAGCCCAGAGCCCCCTACAGGGAAGCTGCAGGCTGTAGTTTCCGGGTACATTTGCATACTCTTACAGATCCTAAAAAGAGAGAAACAATCATCCATGAATAGAACCTCAGAAACACAGCTGGACCCAAATATCTCTATTATCTAGAGCAAGAGGTTTAGTCTCCTGTGAACCTGAAATTTTGATCCTCAGCATCTAAGAGAGCTGAGCCAGAGGGCCTTCTGTCTGGTGAAGACAGTGAGTGGGAAGAGGCTAAACATTTGCTGGAACTTGAGTCCAAGGCCTCTGATCATCTCTGCATGAGGATGCTATACTTTGACACTCAAATGCTGTCTCATTAACCTACTCTTAAATTAATTTCTATTTGATCTTCTTAACCTTCTAGTCTGTTGTACGGCAATTGTATTTGTTTTGTGTCATTTTAGATTTTGAACATTATTTCAGAGATCATTCAGTTCTTAGGTTTAAAGATTTTTAAAATTATTGTGCCTTTATTAATCTTGGCTTGTTTTTTACTATTTAATATTTTTTCTCATTTAAACTTTAACTTATTATCGAGTTTTTTTCTTCTTATCCATACCATGATCATTTGCTTATATTTTCAATTCTAGTTTTTAAAAATGATATTGCATTTTGATTTTTCTTCCTTTGCAGTTTATTTTAAAATGGCAAGTGGGAGACATAGATTTTTGCTCTTCGACATATGCCCAAAGTGAGAGGTTGATCTTGTACATTTCAGTCTTCTATTCTGAAAGAGTCTTTCCAGATACCTGGGTAACTCCCAACTCAAGGCAAATTCCAACTCTCCAACTTTGCCATCACTAAATGAAAGAAATTCAAAGCCAGGGCTCAGAATTTTTTTCCCTTCAACTCCTCCCTACGTATGACTTAATCCATCGGCAATATTCATCCCAGAACAGTTACCAAAATGACAGTTTTGTTATTAAAATATTCACAACCTTATGGATGGGTACATAATCTAATTTGTGGTTATTGTTATCTAACCTATTCTAAATTGTCAACAGTTATCTAACCTATTCTAAATTGTTAAGATGTGAAAATCAACTGAAAAACAATATTTTTATTAAAATGTGTCACAGAATTTAATTTGGCCCCTGTACAGAGAAGACAGTTTTTTCTTCCAGGTGAGCACAATTGCAACTCCATATATTAAATATATGGCAGGAGAAAGTTCATATAACAAAGTAAACCCCAGGAATCTAACAATTTAATCTTTGCAGTTTTAATTCTTCTGATTCCACACAATCTGGTAATTTGTTACATTGCTAATGTGAAACATTAATTGTACCCAATGTGACATTTGTGTGTAAGGAAGCACATTACATGAAGGTAAGACAGGTTGATCTCTCAGCATGCTCCCAGCTTCAAAACATAGCCTTATTGTTCTGGCTTCTTAGTCACCCTTGTAGAATGGCTCATAAAGTAATAGCCACTTTGAGCTTTTAAATTGAAAACTAACATTAAAAAAAAAAACAACTGCAAGTGCTTATGATGGAAATGAAGAGAAATTAAAAGGCTTAAGAATGTATTAATCTTGATGTGGCTACAAATTATACAAGAAACTATATATTCTAGTACAATGTTTACCAAATGGTATTCCATGAATAATTTAAAAAAAAATAGGGGAGGGGATTCCATTTCAAATAAATTTGGGAGGCAAAGTTTTAAACAAAGTTTCACATCTTCCCTGGTCACATGGCGTACAGGGCCCCATATAAGATCTGGCTTGTGTCTGAACTCATCTCCTGTCGCTTCCCCTTTCCATGATCCTGCAAGCCCCAGCCTTCTTTCTGTTCCTGAACACACAAAGCTTTCCTGGTCTCCAGACTTTGCACTTGTGTGTCGCTTTCCACACATGCTCACATTGCTGGCTCCTTCTGGTGATTCAGGCTCAGCTCCAATACCGCCTTCTCGGAGAGGCCTGGCTGTGCATTCTGTCTTTTTCACGCTGTCTTCATAACTCCTCTAACTGCAACGCTCTTGTTTACTCGTCTGTTTACTTGTTTATCGTCTGTTTCCACCACAGCCCCCCAGACTCTATGGACATGAGAGCAGAGCTTAGTCATTCTTTCTCACCACAGGTCCTCCTGGAGCAATGCCAGTCACAGACCGAGTTCTCTGTAAATCTTTACTCCGAGTGCATTATGAGACTCTAACAGGGGTTGTGGAGCATTCACATTTTCCCAACTTACCAGGGAACTGTTTTCTGAAAGAATGCCAAGATGTGAATCATATTTCAATAGGAACACAGTTTTAGAAAGAAAGCTTTAAGGTATTTTCAAATTCATAGGTTTCCTGTGACCCTGAGAAATGTCAGAAATCAACATACACGTGTGACAGGCATTGGGTGAGGAGAGGCATTGTTTGTCTCTGTTGCCTCATACTGACCCAGGTGAAAAGCCAGGCCTGCATCCAGGCTAAAGGAGAAGCAGCTTCCTTACCACAGTGGCACCCAGTTAAACATCAGATAAAAAGAAAGAAGCTGTCCCTTCACTGTTGGAGAAACTAGATGAGTGATTATAAAAAAAGAACTATATCATATGAAAAATACCTTTTATTTCATTATAAATGAAGGTAGTTTATTATTTTTAATATTATAAACTATATCCCTCAAAATAATTTTTAAAAAATACTTAAAGAAGCCAAGCAGTCTGGTAATTGCATGTGTTTGATTTATTTTTTTTGCTATTTTTTTTTCAGAATATTACAGGGGTACAGATATTTTGGTTACATGGATTGCTTTTGTACTGCTTGAGTCACAGTTGTAAGCGTGCCCATCACCCAGATAGTGTACATTGTACCTGTTGGATATGATTTCACCATTCCCCTCTGCCCCCTCCCATCTGCATGATTTCCGTTGAGTTTTATTTCCAGCTGTGCACATGAATACTGATTGGTTAGTTCCAGTTTAATAGTGAGTACATTCAGTGTTTGTTTTTCCATTCTTGTGACACTAATGGCTTTTATTTTTAAGTTTCTCAGCATTTATCTCTAAAAGATAATGTAGACATGCTATTTGAAAATGCTTAAATGTCCAAAACAGAACTCTTAATTTCTACCTCCTAAAACCTTCCTGTCCTCCATTTGTTCTCATTCAATAAAATGACACTACAATTTCCTGAGGTGTTTTGGGGCTGAGGTCCCTATAAAAATACAATAATTGATGATTAAAAAAATGTTCCAGAATATCAAACTGAAAAGAAAAAAAAAACTAAAATGAAACAATATCTCCTATTTGGCACTAAAAGAAATCCTCTCGTCTATACATCATGTCTGGCATCTAGTCCTTTAAGTTAAATTCACATATCCCTCTCCTTTCTGACTTCTCAATTCTCTATTTTCTCAGTAACTTGGATTTGACACACTAAAGAAATGTTGAGCTTTTCCTCTTTTGTTTCTTATATCCAATGAGTTACTTTGTCAAGTCAATTCTTTCATAACAGTGCAGTTACTGTTCAATAAAAGGATCTTTCGATTCTCACTGTTAAATATAAAAGAGCAAAAAGTCTCCACTTGATAAATCTTCAGTTTCATCTTTTTCCTCTGACTTTATAAATAAAACTTTTCACATGTAAAATACGTGTTTTGTTGGTGTTTATAGTGCTGTTGAACCTCAAATTGTCCCTCAAATTTCTAATATTAATCCTTCTCGTACTTTAGCCAAAACATAGAATATGTAGATTGTCAGAAAGCACTGAACAACTAATAATAAAATATGTGAATTTAAGGTCTTTAAATGTTTTTTCTTTTCTTTTTTTTTAAACTAATGGTGATGCAGTCTTCTTTCAGTAAAAGCCTGATGAGCAAAACACTTCACAGATATTCTCATTCTTCCTAATATCTTTTCAGCAAGATCTTTTCTCATTCCTCATAGAAATAAAACCCTCTGCCAAATTTTCTTCTCTCTGATTTCCACATTTGACTTGCTCATTCCCGACTCCCCATCTTAGCTAGAAAGACGTATCTTCTCTTTTCCGGTAAGTATGCACACTTACTGCATTCATAATAAATCATTCTCAAAATTTGCCTCAAACCAGAGTACTCGAGGACATCACATATTCCTTTCTGCTAGTTACATAGCAGTAAGATTAGGTTGGCATCACCAAATTTACCTTTGTTAGCGTGTTGCTTTCTGAATGTTCTCAATAATGTACATTCTTTTGCCAAGTAGATTGTAAGATGCAGGGCATGAATCTGTTTTTATAAGCCCTTCTCAAAATGCTTGGGATAGTAAGAGTTCATAATGCAAGCTTAATAAGTGTTATCTTTGAAAAGCAAAATTCTAAAATGAAAAATGCACTCATCTTTAAAGCCAAAATAGAGGACAAATAGCTAATTTATAATGTCTTACTGATTCGCTAGAATTTTCTCTTTCGTCTGGCAAATGGAGTACATTGCCAATAAGATTGTATCAGATACTTTTAATAAAGTGAGATGCTAAAATTACATGAATGGGATGATTAAATTGGCACTTTGTGATTTTTAATCTCACAAAGGGTTTATTAAGTATAGCTAGATACCTATTAAACAACCTTCTTTTTAATAGCTACATGTGAGGCTTGAAATTAGATTGAAAGTACTTACTCATTTTCTGCCAAGCTTTCTTGTTTGTTTGGATGAATTTTGAATTTTCACAGCAATATCAGCTCAGGTCAGTCAGAACTTTGGATTGGTGGTGAATTCTTTTACCTATGATTAAATTGACTAAGAACCAGGGAATGATATCTGAAGAAGAAGACAACCGTAGAGTAGTACATTTATATAAACATTTACATACTAGTTGATGCATTCTAATCTGGAAAATATTTTTGGTTGAATCCTTCGCTCATTTCTATTTTGTGGCATACGGGATTATGCCTTTGTCAATGCTGTCTCCTTTGTCTAAATTGCCCGAATCTCATCATTCTAAATCTAATTACTCCTCAAGTAGATGTGATCTGTCCTCTGAAAGCCTAAACACCTCATATGTCGTGTTAAGATATTGTTGTCCTTAACCTTCTGTTTATTTATTTGCATGCATAATGTCTTAAATTATGAGATTTTTGAGGTTGGGATTTATATTCTTTATTATTCTATTTCTTGTTAACACCTATCACGGTGTCTGATAACTAATAGATGCTCAGAAATCATTTGAATGAATGAATAAATAAATAAATCTCAATTCGAATAGCCCAAAGTCAAGTCAAGTTCAACAGTCAATATTACATTCCAATCATCATACACCAGATATCTGGGAGTCAGCTGGATCCTCTCTCTTCTTCAGCTCCCATGGCCAGTCCTTCAGGAGTTCCTCTCCCTGTCCCTTCTTAGTAGCTTTCTAATCTCTCCGTGACACTGCAACAGCACTGCCTCATCATCCAGGCTCAGACCCTCCCCAACTTCTCCTGTAATTCTTCCTCCACTCTGCACCAGATGTGATCATAGAATTGCCCATTTAGATCCTTCGACGTCTTCTTAAACATAACACAGCTGATGAAAGTCTTGTAAAATCTGGCCTCTTCCTTTTCACTAACCTTCTCTGCTACTTCTCTCCACCCGGCTCTCTAGATTGCATTCACAATGACCTTCACCCAGTTCCTGGAAATGCCCATGTTTCTTCTGCAAGGACCTTTGTATATATACCCCTCTGCATGGAACATACTTTAATCCTAAGTATTTTCTCCTTATCCTTCAGGGCTTGCCTGAAACTTCAGTTTGTCAAGGAAGACTCCCTGAACCCTCCAAACCTTTATCTGACTGTGTCCTGAAATTATCCTTTGCAACACTTCTATATAATTGATTTATTTAGCATGTTATTTTTTATTTCTAGAGCTTCCTTTTCCAAAATATGAGTTCTATAAGATATTGGTCAGTATTTATTTTATTCACTGCTCTATGTACCCATCTCATGGCCCAAGACTTTATATTTTTGAGTGATAAATAAATATTTTTGAAGAAATAAGTGAATAAAAAGAGATTCTGGATGCATAAAAGGAAATAGAAGTGGAAAATAAGGTGATAGTAGTTTGGAGGGTAATAATAAATTCTCATGCCGGTGTGACCTGCCGTTGCCTTCATTCAGAGTCCATTGATTGGAATTCTTCTTCAAAGGTAGTTTTACCATGTACTTCACGTACAACCTTCCCTATTGGAAGATCTTCTTATATTGTCTCTTTCTGCTTTGGCAGTTGATGGTCAGTGGCAGGAGTGGAGTTCGTGGAGCCAATGCTCAGTGACGTGCTCCAATGGGACCCAACAGAGAAGCCGACAGTGCACCGCGGCTGCTCATGGGGGTTCCGAATGCAGAGGACCCTGGGCAGAAAGCAGAGAGTGCTATAACCCCGAGTGTACAGGTAAGGCCTGATTCCTGCATATCAATGGCACCCACCACTTATAAAATGTGACAGAAACATGCCAGGCGGTCATGGAATAATACGATAATAATTACGTACTTCTTAGAGATGAAGCCAATTATACCAGAGCTTATTCTGCTGTATGCCATGCTAATAAAGTAATAAAATTTAGGAGATTCTGAGATTAAATAACAATATAGTTGATGAAGTTTAGCACTAAACTCTGAACTAGCATTTTTTACGAGGAAGGTTTAATGTCCATTTAAAGACTCTGGCATGCTTATATAAACTTGGGTTAATCACAGTGCTCTATATTTGACCAGTAAGTTAAATATTTGAGTAAAGTTTATTCATAGTGGTAGATTAATAAAAATTGAAGGGACAGTAGAGCCCTCAGATTTTGAAATTCCTAAAGCAGTATGCAGGAGACTACTGCTATTGACTATGCCACATTTCTTTCAGCCAATGGTCAGTGGAATCAGTGGGGTCATTGGAGTGGTTGTTCCAAGTCCTGTGATGGTGGCTGGGAAAGGAGAATGAGGACGTGTCAGGGTGCAGCGATAACAGGGCAGCAATGCGAAGGAACAGGCGAAGAAGTGAGGAGATGCAGCGAGCAGCGATGCCCTGGTGAGAATGAAGTGGAATTATCCCAATGGAAATATTTTATAACCTGAAAAAAAAAAAAGATTTCAAAATATTATCATTAATTAAGGGCAGTACTTCCTCAAAGAAGGATTGCTAATGATAGGTGGGAATTTACTTGTTTCTATAACATATGGGGCATTCTCTGTTTATGTGTCATAGAATAGTCCTATAGGTTTTTAAGTTTTTTGTTGCAAAATGGGATTGAAAAATATGATAATACTGAGGTAGCCTTACCGAAGAGTACAAGACTGGATATAGTTTAAATGAATGAAGGGTACAGTTTTTTTCAATATTTCATGAAATGTTTGTTTACTGAGAATACAGAACAAGTCATCTTAGATTATACATAATATATACTAGAAATATAAAGATGTAAGTGTTAGATAGCTAAGTGAGACGATAAAGACGTGGTGTTAACAATCACGCGCTTTTAAGTTCTGTTGCTAATTATTCTCACCTTGATGGTTGATCTTGGGTATCTTCATTTACTTGCCCTTGCCCCATTTTTCAATTTAAAAATTAAACTCCTATGAGGAACACATTTTTAAATGAAATCATAAGGTCTTATTTACTAGTGAAAGAATGGAAGTGCTGCTACATTAGAAAATTTTATATATAAGCATGGAAAAGAATGAAAAGTCAGAAATTGCCCAAATTATAGAAAGCATATTCTAAGAGATTGTGTAGAACAAAGATCCTTCCTAATCATGTGTGCATTCCATAAGATATTATTGACACACTGAGGATGTAATAAATAAGTGAAAATCAGGATTTTAGAATGATAAGACAAAAATAAGCATACTAAAGAGGTGATAGGATAGAATTTCAAAACTTCACCATATAATATAGAGGAAAGTGCTGAACTTAAAGAATTGGAA
>NW_012148886.1:897002-900039 GCF_000956105.1 Propithecus coquereli | reverse complement strand
CTCAGGCTCTGAGGGTTAAAATGATAGGATGATAATAGCTCCCCTGATTTTATTATATTGCTACAACAAGAAACATAATATTTTAGGAATTTTATTTTTTGTTATTTTTCCCAATATCTTTCTGGGTAATATTATTCAGAAAGCAAATGTTTCTGCTGGATTGGCCTAAGTTTACTTTCTGGCTGCCTGGGGACTTGCTCGCTCTGTTCCCAGGGGAAGGGCTCGCTATTTCTACAGCTCAGGTTCTATGATCCATTACTCTTTAGTCATTAACTCCTAAGTTGGAATGCACCATTTACAAGCAAAAATTACACTTAGTGTATACATAAAACTTCCTTCTTGGAACCACAATTGCCTTGTCTGCAAATGGTGAGTGAAGTCTGCAGGTTGAATGTGTTGAAAAAAACTTGTGAAGTAAAATAAGTATATCATAAATGTATACAGTAATAGCAACTTAGGCCAGAGATGTAGCAATTATTGTGATATTTATCTCTAAATATTCATTCCAAAGGAGGGCAGCAGTAGTGTTGATAATGCAAAACTTGTCTTGAACATAGTAATGCATTTGTATTAGGGTTTGGAACCCTGTAATGCAGTGAATGTGAGCCCCCCACCCTGTGCCCCACCTCCCACCTTGTTTAGGAGAAATGTCAATCTGGGAGTGACTGTTCTTATCTCCCTAAGGTTGTTCTCCAACAGGATTATGTCTTCTCTGGAGACCAAGAATTTATTCATTTGGTTTCTGAGTAATTTTTAACTTATCTTCAGTAGTAAGAAGAAATCATAAAGTTTGCTTACTTTGCACACTTACCTTCTTTGAGTGCCTCCCCTCACTGTCCAAAGTAGTGCTTCTCAAACTTTACAGTACCTAGGGATCACCCAGAGAGCCTGCTGAAACACAGATTTTTGAGCCAGACCTCTGACGTTTCTGTTTCAGTAGGTCTAGTGTGTGTCTGTTGATTTACATATTTACGTTTCTTTTTTTGGCGGGGGGTGCGTTGATAAGGTCTAGCTCCGTTGCCCAGGCTAGAGTGCAGTGGTGTCATTCTTGCTCACTGCCACCTAAGACTTCTGGGCTCAAGTGATCCTCCCGCCTCAGCCTCCTGAGTAGCTAGTACTACAGGCTACAATTTATAATTTTTCTATTTTTTGTAGAGATGAGGTAGAAGTTGCATTTCTAAGAAGCTCTCAGGTGATGGTGATGATGCTGGTCTACAGAACATCCCTTGGATTGATTTACCAGCCTATAGTAATAATAATAACAATAATGTGATAACATTAACAAAGATATGGAATAGTCCACTAGCTCTTCTCCATTGGTGATAGTTAAAATATTGCCTCAACCAGATTGTAAAATTTGATTCTATTCATGCTTTTTCATAAATAATGAGAGATTGTTTCAGGAATTGGTCGATAGTGAAAATACAGACAATTCATTTTGAATGTCTCTAGCCAACTCCTGTTTCAACCAAAATAAGATCTCTTTACCGAAGTCACTAAGAAAAACAGGGTTATTAACTAGTTGTTGTTCAAAGAGAAAGATGATTTAGTCATCCAACTCTCAGTTCCCCAATCTACATTTTTCCTGTTCCGTGGAGAGCAGGAGAAACAACTTGTGTATCATTTGAACAAGTTTGATATAAAACTAGGCGTTGCCAAGACGCCGATCTTCAGTAGTCGTGCCCTCGCCATCTCCTGCAACTCTCTTTCTGAGCAGGCGTGTATTTTCCCTGTCTCGTATCCTCCCAGGCTCTTAGCTAGTGTGTGTGTGTGTGTGTGTGTGTGTGTGTGTGTGTGTGTGTGTGTGGAGAGAGAGAGAGAGGTGTATGAGATTTGATATTGGTGTGAGGGTCATGTCCGGGAGGAAGATGAGGTCTTAGCTCACGTTGACCTACTTTCTCATCAGGTCCCAGTTAGTGGAATGGTGAATTAATCACTATCAGTACAAATATTTTGCCATTGTTAGAGACAAGTTTAACCAGTTTAATAAATTGGACTCTTCTAAATTGTATCTACCACTCCATTTTAAGGCTAAATCTAATCACAGTTATAAACCCAAATATATCAGTGTAGAATTTGCAATTCCTTTCTAAAGAGAAAAAACTCATACTATTCCATAATAAAATATTTGCATGTTAGTTTGCACCTGCTTTACCTCTTTCATTCCAAACTACAAGGTTAGTTAATCACAAATATACTTTTCAAAGCTCCTATTCTATTGGAATTTCCACATCCTACAGAGAATTATATTATTATCTGTTAAGCTCTTTAAATGGTTAAAGCAAGTGTTTTCACTGAATATTTTTGGACATAGCAAATAATGTCACACTTAAATGTTCACACCAGTTGTTTACCTCACACCAACCACTGAGTTTAATGTTGACAGTAGGTGGCACTAGGTATTGATTTCTTTCATCTTTCATCTTAAATGTTCTATTTGTTCTTGCCACGTCACCTCACATAAATTCTAAAAAGTAGGGAGTAAATCAGAACTTGAAGATACCACACAGGTGAGAGAGACCACTTCTTCTTAATAAATATCTACAAGAACATCTAATCCTCTCAAAAAGCATGAATTATATTACCTATTCCAGCCCTTAGTTTTGCAGCAAAGCAGCTGAATTTTATGGGCAGAATTAAGGAAGAACCACTGAGGTCTCAAACAATCAATGTGTATACCAGATAGTGCCACTGGGTACACAACATGTATACCAGATGTCCGTTATTCAAACTGGTTGCTATGGAGATAATTATTGTCATAATTTGTCTTAGCAGATTGATCATCAGAAGAGACGTTGAGAAAACTCCCACAGCTTCTGGCACAGCAGAAACTTCAAAAGCAATTTGTTGTAATCTTATATTACCCTACCTTGTCCAATTTATAAATATTTGGCAACATGTTGATCATCCTCAAACTGAAAAGAAAATTCAAGCAACATTTTTAACTTTTTAAAAATTTCTTTCTTCCATTCCACATTGTTATTATACTACAAATAAACCCTAAGAACCATTTAACACTTATATTAAATCAAGAAAA
>NW_012148886.1:891775-895272 GCF_000956105.1 Propithecus coquereli | reverse complement strand
ACGTCTCCAATATCCTTGCCCGGTTATCCCAGTGTGCCTCCAAATGTTATCATTTTCTTTATCGTTTTCTACATGTGCTACGACTTGGGGAAGGCTGAGAAGCACTGTCATCCTCAGCTGTTCCTAGGATAATATAAAAACACAAGTAAACACAATTTTCCAGCAAAATCTTAAGTATACTCCATTATAAAACTCTGTATAACTAAAAGTTAGTAAACTTTGTTAACAGGTTGAAACTAAAGTGAACTCGTGTGCTAAGCTGAAATATAGCATTAAATGATAATAATACAGAATTTGTAAGTGTGTGTATGGAACACTGTCCAGACCAGGTACTTAAAAAGACGATCTGCAATGTATACTTTTTGCCAATAAATTTAAAGTTCATGGTTTGCTGACTTCCAGACGTAAAAACAAATTTTCGCTACATATATAAATGATGTGTTTACCACCACAGCAAAGAAAGGGACTCCTGTGCTTAGAGAGGATGTGAGCTTCTCTGAGAATGCACTGAACTGTTTGCTTAACCTTAGGGCCACCCCCTCTAATCTGAGTGACCTTAGTCTAGGTACCTCTCCGTCTTAATCTCCTCATGTTTAAAATGAGATTAATAATTCTGTCCACTTCATAAAGTTATTATGAGAATTTGATCATTTCAAATAGGTAATGTACGCAGAAGAATAACTTGTAGCGATATGATGTAAATATTGCTGGTATAATTGCATGTTGTTTCAGCGTGAGACAGATTACAAACCATTTTCTATGTGAGGAGTGCTGTCATGAAACACACTTCGTAAACACTCCTCTCTTTCCCTCAGACCTTAGCAGCAGCATCGATTCTTCACATGAGTAGGTTCCGCCTCGGAAATCAGAGCTGTAAGTCACGTGAGCACAGAGACTGGCTCTCTGTTGTCTACCCATGCATCCTCTAGCAAAGGGAGGTCCCAAAACAGAAGAATTCGTGAATTGCCAGCAAGTGAAATTTGAAATGTGGATTCTGGAGTACTGCGTGTTCTTTCTATCAGCTCTACAGTTTGGAATCAATTTCTCTTTAATGCCGAAATTCTAGCATGTAGGATGAAAACTAATTTTCCACATCAAATTGATTAAAGCTCTGTATAATTTCTGCTATTTTTAAAAGACAGAAAATCAGTTTGAATAGACAGATTAATAGCTAATCACTAAGTAATTGCTACCTTGTTTTAAGAGAGCATGCTAACTACATACTTGTGACTTCAAGTACAGTTGTATCTTAACAATGGATTTTTGTTATATATCTTTGCATTAGTGGTAACAAATTGATCTTTGAGCTGTTGGACAGAGTTGCTATTCCTTTTTGCTAAGGCATTAAAAAAATCAAGAGTCCTTCATATTGCTGCACAATAATATGTTTTTATTTTAAGTACAGAGAGTAGCCTGAGCTAAGTATGCATTTTCTAATTTACAAAATACACCTAGGCAGCATTAAACAGGAAAAAAAAAAATAACACACATCTCTACCTTTTTTCTTCCTTGAACTTTGGTTCCATATATCAAGTGCCCTTTTGATAATACCTAGACGTGCTCAGATATCTCAAACTGAAAACTATTTTCAGCATCTCCTCTCCCAAGCCATCTTCTTCTCATATGTCATAATTCAGGGTATAGCACACTAGACATTCTTCCTGGAAACCTGAGTTCTGTCTTTCATTTCTGTCTCTTCCCCACCTCTTACATCCAGTTAGCCACGGAGCTGAGCCCATGCTACCTCCCAAATGAATTTCAAATCTGTCCACTTCCTGTGATTCTTTGTCTCTCCCCCAATTACACCATTTAGATTGTCACAGGCCTCCCTGTCTTCAGGCTAACTTTCCTTCAATCCTTTCTTCAAAGTGCAGGTATAACATTTTAAAAACTATCATACATTTCCCTTGCCCTTATGATAAATTCAAACTTCTTGCTTACCTCATCGTTTCTCATCCCTGGCTCTCCTATAATGACCCACCTTTACTCACCCCCAACATTACACTCTATCCATTAGGAAAATTTCCCCAATTTCTTGAATATACCCAGTTCTCTTTGCCCCCCAGATCTTCCTACATGTAGGTCCCATGGCACACTTTTCCCTTCCTCATTGGCAAACTTCTGTTCCTTTAAACCTCAACTTGCATCTCTTCTGGAAATACTCCCCCTGACTTACTCTCCCCTAAAGTACTCATAGAGTAGCCAGATCAGTATGGACATTCTACTGGACTGTTAAGTTCTCATATTATCGTCTTTTTGACCATCTTGGGAGTTGAGAGATGCTGATCATTTATGTTTATTTTTTTCATGTGTAGTATTTAACATGGTGATTGGGGCATTATAAGTGCTCAGTAAATATTTGTTGAATGAATGAATTCCATAAGTGGCAATGAGGAGAAACCAGAAAAATCCCCATTACCAGAGACTTCATAAACCTAAAATGACAGAAAATAGTTATTTTTAGTGTCTAAGCTGTTTTGCTTTTGTTTGAGCATAAGTGGACTTATTTTCTGAACAAACATCTTTTAAGATACGATCTTCAAAGACTGCTAAATCACCTTTGATGAAATATTTAAAGCGGCTGTGGGATTTCATGTTACTAATAAAAAGCTAAAAATCCTGGACCTGTTTGTAACTTTGAATCTGTGATTCCTCTGCCATCTTTCTTTCTTTATCGTTTGTGTACTGAGTTTCTGTCTCCTAAAAGCACAAGGACTCTAAGGCTTCAAAAATTTACTGTGGAGCAAAACATAAAGTTCGTTGACCTCTCTAGGCTTAAAAAATTATTGGGTTTTGTTTTGTTTAATTGTGGGTAAACCAAACTGACAGTCACTAAGCAAATGGGATTCAGTAATTGAGTGCTGTGGTCGGAGAAAGGAGAATTACTATTTAATCAGCTTCGTCCTTAACCAGAGTTAGGATGTATGTAGGACACATCAGGGGATTCTAAACAGGGTCCCATAGGCTCTTAGTAAGTCAGATATAGCCCTCCAAGGCTGACTTTAATCATGACATGATACCCTGGAAACCTCTTTTGAGTAATTTTTAGGATAAGTACAGTAGCTAACCTCTCTGTCTTTCTGCTCCTAAATGGACATGAATATCTACTGCCAGACCATTTACGACTCCCCACTTCCACCCCCCACAGTCAAGACATGAGCCGTGCAGACAGATTTGAGGAGGGGAAGGAGGGATTTCCCAGGCAGAAAGAAGAAGCAACAACTGCGAGGTGGGAGCCGGCCTGGAGTGACGAAGAAGGAGCCAGAAGGCCTGTGCAGCTGGAGAGGAGGCAGTCAGAGCAGACAGGGTGGGAGCTGAGCTAACTGAGGCTAGTTTAATCATTAAACATCATAACATGAAAAGAGGGCCTTTAATTTTTCCCCAGGTAGTGTTCCTTTTGTAAAAAGCAAGCATCGATCCATATTTCCCATAGTTACTACTTCTGTCCACCGTGATTTTGAACCCATCAGTTTCTGCTGCAGCCGCAGTAAACGTGT
>NW_012148886.1:890352-891725 GCF_000956105.1 Propithecus coquereli | reverse complement strand
TTTAATTTTCAGCTTGATGTTTACCAAGATATTAAACATGAACATTAGTCTTTGACATTTTCCATCCCCACTTATTTTTCTTCCTTGTGTATCCTGACATGTGAATGACCTTAAGACTCTGCCCCAGCCCACTTCTCTTTGATTGTTCTACCTCTCATCAACTCTCACTTCTGTAGGAACAGCCATCAGTCTTATCTACGCCTCATCGCTCACAAATACCTGATACACCTTTCTAACCTGGGAATCAGTTCAGACTCTATGTGACCAGGGGAGTTTTTCTCTCTCTGACCAACAAGTCCTTGGCGTCATCTGTAGTAATTGCTCATTCTAGCAATCCCTTTCCTAGTGATAGATTCCATTTCCCTCAAGTTTCTTTCCTCAGCGGCCCTGCTGTCTCTTCTCCTGCCGCCAACTACTAGTGAGGGAGGGGCAGTGTAGCACAAAGAGCCAGAAATGTGGAGTCCAACAAAGTATGGATTTGAGCCTCGGTGTCTGCATACATAAAATGCGGAGAATAATATGTGCCACAGGAGATTGTTTCAAGAATGAAATGATTCAATATTATAGATAAGTAGGATTATTAAATGGCAGTTCATGTGCTCTTTGTCTGTTAACCATATTATAGCAACACCTGCCTTCTCTAATCTCTTCTATACTAATGTATCTGATTATTCTCCCTTCTTCATGGCCTTGGGCATGTGACTCACTTGCTCAAAACACTTCCGTTAACTTCTCTTTACTTGTCAAATTCAGTGCCTACCGGGATCTCTGAGATTCTAGTATTCCTATCAGCTCCACTGACTTTCCACTGTTATCTCACTCTACTCATTTATAAATTTATGTCATTATAATATATATTTGTTTATAGATAATAGAATCAAACAGATGCAGTCTCTGATTCCTGTATACAGGGGTGCATGTTCTCCCCTTAAGCTGTTGTTTGCACTGTTAATCACTTGGACTGTCCTGCTGCCCCTCCCCCCACCATCTTCTCCTGTTCATATGGGAGCCTCTTGGTAGCCCATCCATTCAAAACTGTCCCCTCCCTTAATAATTCTTCTTCCTCCCACAATCTCATGAATACACATTCTTCTTTGAACCCCTCGTGTTTCTCTTATTATATGTTATTATTAAATGATTATATCTGTTAGCTAGAATTCCAGCTCATTGCAGATGAACTATCTATTTTCAGCCTCCTAAATTCCTTACTCCACATTGAGCCTAGTTAGGTCATTAGATATATGCTCCTTTTAATGTTTTTATTCCATACCATAAGTGCTATAGCTGAACTAATGAAAACATTTGTATAAAAGCACATGAATGAAGAGTTTGCAATGACTATGATGTCAATGCCTTACATTTTATGATCTTTT
>NW_012148886.1:880687-885787 GCF_000956105.1 Propithecus coquereli | reverse complement strand
TTAAAGTTAAATGAAATTTAAAATTCAATTCTCACTTGTACTAGCCACAATTCAAGAACTCAATAGCCATAGCACAGCAATTGCCTAGCAGTTACCATGCGAACAGTACATTTTGCAGAAAGTTCTATTGGACAGCGCTGGTCTATTATGTTGTCTCCTCAGTAAAAGTGATTTATTTAACAAAAGTGTTTTGGATACCTGCTATATGCTTGATGCCATGGGAATTCATTACAGTAGATTAAAAGGAATAAAACAAAACATGGTTAATCTCCTAAAAAGCAACATTTGGGCATTGGGGAGATTAACACATATAACCAAGTATTTTCAATCCATTGTGAGAAGAATTATAATATTTGTATATTCAGTGACTGAAGTATTAAGACAGACTTCTTGGAGAATATGTCTTTTAAACTGCGTTTTAAAGATAAATAGGAAATTTACTACAAAAATGAGGGGTGAGAGCATTTTAAGTAGAACATATAATTTTTGCAAAGACAGAGAAGGATGAGTATTTGGAGGATGACAATTAATTCCATGTAGCTGATGACTAGAAGAGTAAATATGAGCTATGATTGGAATGCCAGGTTAGGGCTTACTAGAAGAATCTTTTCCTCGCTCTGAGTGTAGTTATCTTTATCCTGTCAATTCCGGAGAAGCATGGAAGGGTTTTAAGCAGCAAATTATGGGATTAAAGTTCATTTTGTAGATTACTCTGTTGATGTCGCATGAAAATTGGATTAAAGGGGCAGATGCAGGAGAATAGCAGCACTTTATACCCAGTTATTCAGCACAGAAAGCAGGCATCATCCTTGACCGCTTCATCTCCTTCCTTGCCTACATCATTTCACCTACCTTCTAAATTTACCTTGTGGCTACCAGTTTTCCTCACGTTTAGTCAAACCATCCTACCTAAAGCTAAAGCCACTGTGGTTTCAGGGCTGAAACACTGCATTACTCTCCTTGACGGTTTTACCCACTTATTCTACCTACTGAAGGCAAACTCATCTTGTTAAAATTAAAAATCAAATCATGTCAGTTCTCCATTTAGAGCTCTTTGGTGGCTGCTCACGCTGCCCTGCAGGCTCTAATCTAAACCTGTCTCTTTAGGCCATCAAGACACACTCCTCCTCACTCTTCTCCTTCCAGCCCTGCGGGCCCTGATGCCCCAAACTCTTCCCTGCTTCAGGAACTTTGCACACTGTTCCCTCTGCCTGGAGCACATATTGTACCTCCCATCGCCAGGCTCAACGAAATCTCACTTCCTCCAGAAAGTCTTCCTTGATTCTTCAGATTTTAGATTGAAACATCCCCCACACTGTACTTATTGTTTGAAGTCCTTATCATAATTGTATTCAAGTGATTGTGTATTTAATTTTTGACCTCTGTCTTCTCCCTTTGACTGAGATAACCAGGAGACAGAGACTGTTTTTCTCATGCACCATTGGTTCTCTCTAAAACAGCCTTGCACATGCTCAGTAGATGCATGAATGAACCAATGAAGTTGTTTCCCTAGTGTAAATGGGCCAGGATGAATGGCTAAATAAGTGGTGGAAGTAAAAGGAAATCTTTTTGAAGGTTAAGAAGAAGAGAAAGATGAGTAGAAGATGGATCTGATGGTTTTAGTTACTGGGACAAGACTGTGGTATTATTCACAGAGTTAGGAAATACAAGGAGAGGAAACAAGCAGCATTATGGGTGAAAATGATGGGAGCAGAAGTGTGGGCAGCTTGACTTTGAGGTTTCTTTGGAATAGCCAAGTAAAAAATGCCACTCAGCAGTTGTCTATGTCAGTCTAAAACTCAAGAAAGACATCCGAACCGAAGAAACATGTACGGTCAGCCTTCCACATCCATGGGCTCGACATCCGTGTATTCAACCAACCACAAATTAAAAATATGCAGGAAAAAAAATTGTTCCTGTATTGAACATGTACAGACTTTTTTCTTGTGATTATTCAGTAAACAATACAGCATAATAACAATTTGCATAGCATTTACATTGGATCAGGTATTATAAATAATCTGGGGATGATTTAAAGGTATAGTTGCCCCTTGGTTCCAGGACCACCACATAAAAAAAAAAAAAATCTGCACATACTCGAGTCCCACAATCAGCCATGCGGAACCTGTGTATAGGACAAGGACAAGTCACTCCTTTGTGTACATGGTTTTGTATTCCATGAATACTGTATTTTCGATCAGAGTTTGAAAAAATTCCACATATAAGTGGACATGTGCAGTTCAAACCTGTGTTGTTCAAGGGTCAGATGTATATGGGAGGGTGTGAGTAGATTACATGCAGATACAAAGTGGCATACATTTTATATCAGGGACTTCAGCATCCACAGACTTGGTATCCATGGGAGGCCCTGGAACCAATACCTGATGGATATGGAGGGATGACTGGATATATTTCAAGTACATAGCTGGAGATAGACAATATGTGTCCAGCCATGACTGCTGTATAGCAAGCAAGAATGTGGGGATCAGAAACTAACTGACTGTATTCTTATTGTGGCTGCAGCATTTCCTAACTTTTCCTCTTTTCCACTGCTTCCTCTTTCTCGCTGCTTGGCATTTATCTGGGCACCACTGCTTTCACTGCTTTCACTGCACTCACCACTGTCTGGTATCTGGGCTTTGCTTTTCTTCCTGACGCTGTTGCCCTCCCTCTCATGAGACCCTTCTGTGGGCCCCCGTGGCCACCTGGTGGGAGACTGGAGGGGGCAGCAGTGCTGGGAGCACATGCTTCCCACGGTGTAGGGGACACAACAGGCAGTGAAGTAGCCCCCGGCTTGCTAACATCTGCACCCAGTATGGGAGTGGTGGTTATGGGCACTGGGCTAGTGTTGGCTGCTGTGTCCCTTAATTATTTCTCTGTTGTTTCTGTTCTTGAGATATTGGGGAAGGGAGTCCTGCACAGAGGCTGCCCCCACTCTCACTGGAGTTGTACATTTGTTTGTGATAATTTTTTTAAAATGTATGGTGTGTAATGACTCCAATCCTATTCATCACCACCATTCCCAGGCCAGACTCAGTGACAAATCCAGTTTTTGTGTCCCAGGCCATGCTAACTTTAGCCCAGCGTACCTGGACCTATTTAACAGCCCAGGTACTTTCATGGGGCCAAGAGGGCCTGGCTTGGCTCCCAAGGTAGAGGGGCTGGGACACCCTGTCAAGGTGACTCCTTCCCACTCAGTGTGCCCCACCATAACTTTACATGACTTGAATGTAATCTAATGAGTTAATAAATTCTAAAGTAGAATTAGTATCAGTAAGGTGATAATTACTATGCATTAAATACTACATTATTCTCAAAGGAAGACATTTCTCCCAGGAAGTCACAATCATATATTTAGTTAGGTACTTCTTATTTTCTAGGTCCTCATTTATTTATCAAGATATTGATATAGTCATATATTCATGCATTTATTCATTCAATTTTAAGTAACTTCTGTGTGCCTGACACACCATTAGGTGCAAGTGACACCAAGATGAGAAAACCTAAACAAGATCCCTGGCAATTAGTGAAAACAAACATAAGAAAATATAAATGGGGATGCTGTGTGAAAAGCACAATAGTAGATGTGTCTAGAGAAGGGACTAATATTCTTTCATATAGGAGCCAGCTGTCAGTTTTAACACAGTAGAGATAGACCTCATGCTTTCACAACTCTTTTACATTTCATTATAATATTTCTGTTATATATCTGTTATTCCTGAAATCCCTTTTAACATTTTTGCTCAATAATGAAACTGAGATTTTTGAAAATAATAAGATAAAATGATCAAATCAGCTTATTTTTATATAATGTAGCATGACTGGCATAATTTTTCTTAGTTGAAGAATAAAAAGTTACCTAGTTTTTCCCTTTATGTTATTTATTCATAACATTTACAGTTGATATGTCTAATATGGCTTTTGGCTTATTGGAAATCACTTTATTGTATAACATGCTAAAACATCATTTATATTGGAAATATTTTTGATTGACATTCTTGAATGTGTTTAATTTATAGGCAAATCCAAATGACTTTTATAAAAAGCCTACAAAGTAAGCAGTTTAAAAAGAAACTACAATTATGTGAATATTTTGTAGATAATAAATGAAACCTGGTAGGTTTTTTTTTATTTTTATGTCGCTAACATTTCAGTAAACAATATACTTTAAAGAAAATGAAAGAGCTCTGCAGAGATATGCATTTGAGGATTGTTTATTGCCAGTATTTAAGAAAAAACACTACTGACATTCAAGTCCCTCTGTTTTAAATTGCAGCACCTTATGAAATATGCCCAGAGGATTATCTGATGTCGATGGTGTGGAAAAGAACTCCAGCAGGCGACTTGGCATTCAATCAGTGTCCCCTGAATGCCACAGGTACAGTAGGATGACCCACCCCAAGCCTAAATGATCACTACCCAAGAACAGCATGCGGTGATTGCTTCTGAAGTCATGCTTTTGTCCTTTATCCATAAATAAATCTGCCCACTAAGCAATTAATGAAATAATTTTAGTAAAGTGCTTCATAAATGGAGCCAATGAAGAGACCTAGCCTATGAAGAAAATACTGCCGATGCAATGGTTTCTCTGCATGACTAATATGCATTATAAAAATACTCGAAATGACAATTTCATGTGCATGTTTTTTAAAGCAAAAAAAAGTGCAGACTCAATTTCAGCCTGCCTCCCAGTTCTGCGATGCCTTCAAGCATCCCTGTTATAAAGCTTCTCTCTGTTCTTTGTGACGTGCAGGCACCACTAGCAGACGCTGCTCTCTCAGTCTTCATGGAGTGGCCTTCTGGGAACAGCCGAGCTTTGCAAGATGCATATCAAATGAGTACAGACACTTGCAGCATTCAGTAGGTGCAAAGCCAGCTTTAGTACTTGCTCTGTTTATTTTTTGCTAATAATCACTGTTTGAGAATTTAACCTTCTGCTGTACAATCAAGCCAGTAGAATCTCTGAAAAAATGCTTGAAGGAAAAAGGGATGTGACAGAAAACTAATTTTCATAAGTCAGTGCTAGATGGTTTGGTTCCTAAGGCTTGCATTTTTATGGATCTTGCTATTTAAGTGAAAGAATTCCTTGTCTAATGGGGG
>NW_012148886.1:869872-874872 GCF_000956105.1 Propithecus coquereli | reverse complement strand
TTTTAGTTACTGGGACAAGACTGTGGTATTATTCACAGAGTTAGGAAATACAAGGAGAGGAAACAAGCAGCATTATGGGTGAAAATGATGGGAGCAGAAGTGTGGGCAGCTTGACTTTGAGGTTTCTTTGGAATAGCCAAGTAAAAAATGCCACTCAGCAGTTGTCTATGTCAGTCTAAAACTCAAGAAAGACATCCGAACCGAAGAAACATGTACGGTCAGCCTTCCACATCCATGGGCTCGACATCCGTGTATTCAACCAACCACAAATTAAAAATATGCAGGAAAAAAAATTGTTCCTGTATTGAACATGTACAGACTTTTTTCTTGTGATTATTCAGTAAACAATACAGCATAATAACAATTTGCATAGCATTTACATTGGATCAGGTATTATAAATAATCTGGGGATGATTTAAAGGTATAGTTGCCCCTTGGTTCCAGGACCACCACATAAAAAAAAAAAAAATCTGCACATACTCGAGTCCCACAATCAGCCATGCGGAACCTGTGTATAGGACAAGGACAAGTCACTCCTTTGTGTACATGGTTTTGTATTCCATGAATACTGTATTTTCGATCAGAGTTTGAAAAAATTCCACATATAAGTGGACATGTGCAGTTCAAACCTGTGTTGTTCAAGGGTCAGATGTATATGGGAGGGTGTGAGTAGATTACATGCAGATACAAAGTGGCATACATTTTATATCAGGGACTTCAGCATCCACAGACTTGGTATCCATGGGAGGCCCTGGAACCAATACCTGATGGATATGGAGGGATGACTGGATATATTTCAAGTACATAGCTGGAGATAGACAATATGTGTCCAGCCATGACTGCTGTATAGCAAGCAAGAATGTGGGGATCAGAAACTAACTGACTGTATTCTTATTGTGGCTGCAGCATTTCCTAACTTTTCCTCTTTTCCACTGCTTCCTCTTTCTCGCTGCTTGGCATTTATCTGGGCACCACTGCTTTCACTGCTTTCACTGCACTCACCACTGTCTGGTATCTGGGCTTTGCTTTTCTTCCTGACGCTGTTGCCCTCCCTCTCATGAGACCCTTCTGTGGGCCCCCGTGGCCACCTGGTGGGAGACTGGAGGGGGCAGCAGTGCTGGGAGCACATGCTTCCCACGGTGTAGGGGACACAACAGGCAGTGAAGTAGCCCCCGGCTTGCTAACATCTGCACCCAGTATGGGAGTGGTGGTTATGGGCACTGGGCTAGTGTTGGCTGCTGTGTCCCTTAATTATTTCTCTGTTGTTTCTGTTCTTGAGATATTGGGGAAGGGAGTCCTGCACAGAGGCTGCCCCCACTCTCACTGGAGTTGTACATTTGTTTGTGATAATTTTTTTAAAATGTATGGTGTGTAATGACTCCAATCCTATTCATCACCACCATTCCCAGGCCAGACTCAGTGACAAATCCAGTTTTTGTGTCCCAGGCCATGCTAACTTTAGCCCAGCGTACCTGGACCTATTTAACAGCCCAGGTACTTTCATGGGGCCAAGAGGGCCTGGCTTGGCTCCCAAGGTAGAGGGGCTGGGACACCCTGTCAAGGTGACTCCTTCCCACTCAGTGTGCCCCACCATAACTTTACATGACTTGAATGTAATCTAATGAGTTAATAAATTCTAAAGTAGAATTAGTATCAGTAAGGTGATAATTACTATGCATTAAATACTACATTATTCTCAAAGGAAGACATTTCTCCCAGGAAGTCACAATCATATATTTAGTTAGGTACTTCTTATTTTCTAGGTCCTCATTTATTTATCAAGATATTGATATAGTCATATATTCATGCATTTATTCATTCAATTTTAAGTAACTTCTGTGTGCCTGACACACCATTAGGTGCAAGTGACACCAAGATGAGAAAACCTAAACAAGATCCCTGGCAATTAGTGAAAACAAACATAAGAAAATATAAATGGGGATGCTGTGTGAAAAGCACAATAGTAGATGTGTCTAGAGAAGGGACTAATATTCTTTCATATAGGAGCCAGCTGTCAGTTTTAACACAGTAGAGATAGACCTCATGCTTTCACAACTCTTTTACATTTCATTATAATATTTCTGTTATATATCTGTTATTCCTGAAATCCCTTTTAACATTTTTGCTCAATAATGAAACTGAGATTTTTGAAAATAATAAGATAAAATGATCAAATCAGCTTATTTTTATATAATGTAGCATGACTGGCATAATTTTTCTTAGTTGAAGAATAAAAAGTTACCTAGTTTTTCCCTTTATGTTATTTATTCATAACATTTACAGTTGATATGTCTAATATGGCTTTTGGCTTATTGGAAATCACTTTATTGTATAACATGCTAAAACATCATTTATATTGGAAATATTTTTGATTGACATTCTTGAATGTGTTTAATTTATAGGCAAATCCAAATGACTTTTATAAAAAGCCTACAAAGTAAGCAGTTTAAAAAGAAACTACAATTATGTGAATATTTTGTAGATAATAAATGAAACCTGGTAGGTTTTTTTTTATTTTTATGTCGCTAACATTTCAGTAAACAATATACTTTAAAGAAAATGAAAGAGCTCTGCAGAGATATGCATTTGAGGATTGTTTATTGCCAGTATTTAAGAAAAAACACTACTGACATTCAAGTCCCTCTGTTTTAAATTGCAGCACCTTATGAAATATGCCCAGAGGATTATCTGATGTCGATGGTGTGGAAAAGAACTCCAGCAGGCGACTTGGCATTCAATCAGTGTCCCCTGAATGCCACAGGTACAGTAGGATGACCCACCCCAAGCCTAAATGATCACTACCCAAGAACAGCATGCGGTGATTGCTTCTGAAGTCATGCTTTTGTCCTTTATCCATAAATAAATCTGCCCACTAAGCAATTAATGAAATAATTTTAGTAAAGTGCTTCATAAATGGAGCCAATGAAGAGACCTAGCCTATGAAGAAAATACTGCCGATGCAATGGTTTCTCTGCATGACTAATATGCATTATAAAAATACTCGAAATGACAATTTCATGTGCATGTTTTTTAAAGCAAAAAAAAGTGCAGACTCAATTTCAGCCTGCCTCCCAGTTCTGCGATGCCTTCAAGCATCCCTGTTATAAAGCTTCTCTCTGTTCTTTGTGACGTGCAGGCACCACTAGCAGACGCTGCTCTCTCAGTCTTCATGGAGTGGCCTTCTGGGAACAGCCGAGCTTTGCAAGATGCATATCAAATGAGTACAGACACTTGCAGCATTCAGTAGGTGCAAAGCCAGCTTTAGTACTTGCTCTGTTTATTTTTTGCTAATAATCACTGTTTGAGAATTTAACCTTCTGCTGTACAATCAAGCCAGTAGAATCTCTGAAAAAATACTTGAAGGAAAAAGGGATGTGACAGAAAACTAATTTTTATAAGTCAGTGCTAGATGGTTTGGTTCCTAAGGCTTGCATTTTTATGGATCCTGCTATTTAAGTGAAAGAATTCCTTGTCTAATGGGGGAAAGGCTTGAGGAAAATCTGTTATTCAGTTTTATCTATAAGAGTTAAACTTTGTATCATGATTGGCTCAAGCCTATGTTAAATTGTATATATGACATTTCAGAATACCATACATTTTAAAATTCCTTAACTTTTCTGTAGCTGGAAAATGATACAGCTGTGTCGCTTAGGTGTCAAATTTCTCACTGCAGTTTGAGATTAAGACATGGAAAAAAAGATGACATTGATATTGCACCAGAGAAACTTAATTACTCCAAAAGATTACATGGGCCAAATTTTCCAAAAATGGCCCTTCTTTTTCCCACACATCATTGAATTACTCACAGAGTATGATGTATGAATATCTTGAGCACAATTACATTTTGCTTGACATTTTTAAGTACAAATCTTTGTCATCATCAAAGACTGTTGTCATTCCAGCCTGGCAGTCATGAGGGCCTCCATACATGAATAAACATGGTAGTGTGTGGGACAAAATAGAAGCAGAAGCTAACTGGAAAGTTGAACCTTGGCAGGAATGATGTTTACTTAACAGCTTTTATGCTTTATTGTGCTTATGTTTTTATTTTTTTACTGTTATTACTGTCACTCAAAAATGTACATAATTTTTTTTTGATCTGAATAATATTCTTGTTTCTGGATGGAGAAGTAGCTTGTACAATAACAACCTTTATCAATTAATGGAATTAGTATTTATTATCAGAAAAACAAAAAAGTGCATTTTTAAAAATCTAAAAGCCAAATGCTGTCTAATATGTTTACATAGTAAATCAACAATTGTATTGATCATTATTTAACTACATAGTGCCTTGTTTCTGTCATGTATGTATATACTACAGTCGATTCTTGAACAACGTGGGGATTAGGGGTGCTGACCTCCTACACAGTCAAAAATCCACACATAAATTTGACTCTCCAAAAATTCAACTACTAATGGTCTACTGTTGACTGGAAGCCTTACTGATAAGATCAACAGTCAGTTAACACATATTTTCTGTGTTATAGGTGTTATATGCTGTATTCTTACAATAAAGTAAGCTGAAGAAGAGATTATTGAGAAAATCACAAAAGAAAATATATTTGCTATTCATGAAGTGGAAGTGGATGATCTGAAAGGTCTTCATCCTTTTTGTTTTGGCATAGAGTGAGCTGAGGAGGAGGAGTTAGAAGAGGGGGAGTTGGTCTTAACTGACTCAGGGGTGTCAAAGGCAGAAGAAAATCTGCATATAAGTGGACCTGCACAGTTGAGACTTGTTCAAGGTTCAACTTTACAGGGTGTCCCAAAAGTCTCCATATAAAGGAAAAATTTTGTAAAATTTTATAAT
Organism: Propithecus coquereli; assembly: GCF_000956105.1. Lineage (NCBI taxonomy): Eukaryota > Metazoa > Chordata > Mammalia > Primates > Indriidae > Propithecus > Propithecus coquereli. The sequence goes on along the minus strand of NW_012148886.1, from coordinate 870,065 downwards.
GAATATTTTGTGAATAAAGGTACATTTACCTACAATTTCCCATTTTCCCTATGTATGGCAACTTTTAGGACACTCTGTGTATTTATTGGCATTAATATATCAGTAATTGATGATTATTTGGCTACATAAAGCCTTATATTTGTTGCAAATATACACAATATAGACAAATACATAAATACATTTATTACTTGTA
>NW_012148886.1:867231-869222 GCF_000956105.1 Propithecus coquereli | reverse complement strand
TTCTTGAGTACAAGCCATCTGATAATGGAGAGAGACAGATAACCGCTGTGAAAGAGAAGAAATGAAATCTCGCATTGTGAATCCCATTGAAATCATTCAGTTGATAACTGACAGCCCCTGTGCATATGCCCTTGTTGACGTTGGTACAATTATCAGGTGCATGACCATGTGGAATAAAAAGCAGCCTCTGGGTATTCAGCTCCTACAAAGTACCAGGCACTTGGCTGGAAACTTTCATAAATTAGCTCCAGTCCTCACAGGAACCTGCTAGGTGGGTGTCCTACCTCAGTCTGCATAGAAAGAAATTGAAGATCTGCAGAGAAGCAATCCACTTAAGTGAAGTAGAGAGTGAAAGTTACACCTCAAGCACAAATGTTCCGAAGCCTAATCTCTTTCCTTTAGGCCATTCAACCTCTTGAGCTTTTGATTTGAAATCATCTGCCCTAGACTCTGGTGCCAGGGGCAATATTTTCTTGTTATGTTTTCTTAGGAAAAGTCATATGATCTCACTCAAGTCTTAACTCGCTGTTTACAAAATGAAACCGTTGCCATGAGCTTAGCATCTGGGGATGTTTTAGAGAACAGATGAGATACTATATGTCAAATCTTAGCAGGCTGTAAAAGAGCTGTATAACTATGCAGGATTAATATATTTGTGTACAGAAAATTCATTCTGAGTTTAAAGAATCATCTCAGTAAGAATAAAATTCTAGAACCCAACATACTGTTAATTTGAGCAGAACATATAGAGAAATACAGACAAACTAGATGGATATGGGTGGATGGTTGGACAAGCAGTAGATAGACAATAGGTATTGCATGTATTTTGGCACATGAATTATGCTTACATACATATATGAGATATACACACACACCCATACGTGCATACATACACAAATCTAGGGCTTGCCTGAGGATCATAATCTTCTCCTTTACATGCTCAGGGAAGTATAGGATGAAGCTACGCCTTAAATGATGCTTGCCTCACACAGTAGCCTCATCATCTGTATTCCACAAAGTCACTTGGGAATGGAAATCCGATTAACTTCCCTGCGTAGTCTCACTTCTTCTGTTGCTTCCCTAAGCCATACTTGAGCAGCAAAGCTAGACAGTGCTTGTGATACAGAACATTTGAGACCCCCCAAAATTCTTAAATTATTTTGGAGACTATGAATTTTTCTCCTCTAGTTTATATCATTTCAACATTTAATTCTTGAGGGATTTCATTTGCCTGTCCCTCTATATTAAAAAATCTCATTAAATTATAATTAATCATAATCTACTGCAGAGAATTATTTAAATTAGATCTATGTTTTCCAACTCTTTGACACATATATTACTATACACATACACCTATTTCATAAATACATAACAATAGACTACACTTGAAATGAAATTTTATCATCATCAAACATTAGTTAAGTATGCTCTAGGAACTCTCGATTAGAAACCACTTGAGGTAGACAGAAGAAGCCATTAATCAGTTTAAAATATAAAATCACTAATCTGTCATATTGGACATTTAGTCTGAGCTATTTGAAGACAAGAACCATGTTTTTTTGTTGTTCAATCTTCATTTTTTCTAGTATTTAACACAATGCTAAGCATATACTAGACGTTCCATCCATGCTTGTGTAAAAATGATTCTGGTACTTTTCTTATCGGTAGAAGGATACTGGCAGCTCCAGAGTTCTGAGAAGGCGATACTACCTGACTTAATGCTCATGAATATTAACCGCATGAAAGTAACATGTATTATATTTAATATAAATCTTACTAGCCTCCAAATATGTAGAAATGTGGAGTGATGACATCACCTTATGAAATTGACCATTGCAGAACAATTTCAAAACGTTAATACTTGTGACTTTTGTTTGGAAACCTTATAAAATACAAAGTTAAATATTATGATCCAAATGTCATTTTTGAAAAAAAACAAGACACAAATACACACAACCAATTAAATAAAATTGAAAATACAGCAACAAAAC
>NW_012148886.1:862094-863090 GCF_000956105.1 Propithecus coquereli | reverse complement strand
CATCCTTTCATCTACCCATTAATTCATTCTATAAATGATCACTGAACTTTAACCATGTGCCAAGCGCAGTTCAAGGACCTGGAGATATAACTTGAATCTAACACATAACAAATTTAAAATAAATTAGATAAGAAACGAGATAAAATCATTACGAATTCTGACATGTTGAAGAAAATGAACAAGATGCCACCATAGAGAATAACGTTAGGGGACTATTTAGGTAAGAAAATCAGTGAAGTCTCTATGAGGAGATAACATTTAAAACTGTGATCTGAAAGATGAGATGGATCTCATGAGATAGATATGTAAAGGGTGGAGAGAATGAGTTTGTCAGTAAATAAGAGCACATTCAATGTGGAAGGAATAATGCACGGGAACACTCTGAGGAGGTGAAAGATGTACTGGCCAGAGGTAGTAAGCAAGAAGAGTGTCACGAGATGAGGCTGGAGACCAGGTGGGAAAGAAATTATGCTGTGCCTTAAACACCTTTTCTAGGAGTTTGGATTTTATTCTAAGTACAATGAGAAGCCCTTGTGAGTAGAGGAGTGATGTGATTCAGTCTAATGGAAGGAGGTCATGTGCGTGTTCTGTGGAGATAGACCGTGGGGTGGCAGGACTGGGAGCTGTGAAGCCTGCTGCAGTAATCCAGATGGGAGATGACGGTATCATTCATTAACATTTAGTGACCACACGTGACTGATTGTGATGCCATTTTTCTGAGATGGGGAAGATAGGACCATGAGGAATAATTGGGGCAGGTAAGGCTGGGAATTGACAAACGTGGTTTTTATTAAATATGGAGAGAGTAATTGGATGTGGGAGTCAGAAACTCAGATTCCAACTGCTGAACAGGTAATAATTTTGGAAGTCATCAACAGAAAGAACAGGAGATGAGGCAGTGAAGAAAGGCTGCATCTTCATCGCTTTCTAGATTTTGATGATGAATGGGAGCAGAAGAATGGGGTGGTAGTGAGGAGGAAATATAAGGTCAAAAAA
>NW_012148886.1:858382-862044 GCF_000956105.1 Propithecus coquereli | reverse complement strand
CTAAACGTAGTAGGATTCTTGGAAATGTCATATTTTCTATTGTTAATGTTTCATTTGCTACTCTGGAGTGTTTTCTGAATTTTATACCACACAAAGTAAACATAATTGTAGAACCAGTTGAGAAATAGGCACAAGAATCAGAAAAATTAAGAATATAATTTCTTATCACATATAAAGCTATTTGGAGAAAATGACTGAATATTGTGGCCAATGGGCCAGCCTCCCCCCAAAAGAAACAGACTTATTTTGTCCTTGGAATACCCAGACAATCACAAGCAACTTCTTCTGTCTCTCTCCTCCTCTCTTTCTCTCTCTTTTACATACATACAAACACGTACACTTTGCCTGGAGAGACAAGCCGTGTAGAAATGGCAGAGTGTATGCCTCACAGGTAGACAGATCTAAAGCAAAAGGGGTTGAACCGGGCACACCAATGCTTTCTCTAAAATTCATCAGACAGGTGTGTCACTCCCTTCCCTGGAGAGGTATGAGTGATGGGGACCACGAAAGACTAAAGATATTACTCCAATGGAAGCCCCTTTGTATGAAAATATGAAGAGTTAAGTATGAATGTTCCTTTTTAAGTTATTGTTCCTTAAAACTTCAGTTCCTATTTTCAGACCTTCATTAAACAAACAAGTACAAATGTTGGGGCGATAATTTATCCAGTCATTGATAAAGGTAAAAGATGTGAAACTGCTTGAATCCTGGGTTAAGAACTTTATTTCTCCTGTTTGCCTCTACTGTTATGAGTGGTTTATTAGAAAACAGAGCTGGAGAGAGAGCGAGAAAGAGAATAGGAGAATAAATTTACTTTAATTTTTTCCCATCTTCCTAACTCCCAGGTTAATTTTGCTTTATTACAACAAAACTCCTCACATATCACACTTCTTTGGCTACCATTTCATTGCATAAATGCTCAGCACATTGCCTAAAAGAGGGTAATACATTTTATTACTGAGCTCATTTAGAGGAAAAAAGAAAATGATAGCCATTACAGTTTTTGTTTACGACAAATATTTACTGGGCCAAAAGTTATGCAAGTCTTATTGCTTCTTTAATAAGCAATTATGAGACAAAGAAATGGGTGGCAAGGTTCAGCTGGTCAGGAGAACTAGCAGATGATTTTTAATTTTCATATATTCACCAATTAAGTGGGGAGGTGTGAGTCCAGGAGACGGTAGTTACCTGTTCAGCAAGTTCTATATAGTACAACGTGGCTGAAACATGGCAAGTGACGGGACTTGGGGAGGAGCTAGATCAGTAGTTCTTAATCCTGGCTGAACGTTATAATCATGTGGGGATTCTTATCAATGAATCAATAAGGAGGTCACGCAAGACCAGTTAAATGGGATTGTTACCAGCCCATAGTACACGTGCAATAACTGTGAGCTATTATTACTAATTGCAACACAGGTTTGTCATCCATATATACATATTTCTAATTAACCCGACCCTCTCATGAAATAATGTGGACATTTTTGTTCTAACTACTCAACACGTAGCATTTAACTGCCTTTTATTCTTGTGCCAAACTTTAAACGTTTGTCACAGTCCTCACTTCTAGAATTCAAATAATTATCGCAAAACCCAACAATGCCAAGGCAAAGTTAAAGAGCATTACTTCCTTTAAAATGGGCCAAAGCCTCTTAATTTTATTCAGAACCACATGTTAAAGTTTGGGATCTGAGGTCAACTCCACAATTGCAAAGGTTTTTAACATGTGTTCCTGAATAAAATTGTGAGTTCACTGAGTGTTGTTCAACAATTGATAATAGCTCACATTTATTGAATGCTATTTACCCTGAAGGAGCTGATGGAAAAAAAATAAAAAATGTAAAAATCTTGGGAGGAAGGTATTATTTAAATCTTGATGTTCTAAACTATTTATATGTCAAAGTTTATAGTATATTTTACAGATTCCTAATGACTTTTCCATTATGCCCATAAAAATTTTTCAGTTATATTAAGTCTAGAACAAGGCTAACAAACTTTTTCTGTGAGATAGTAAATACTTTAGAGTTTACACGCCATATGGTTTCTGTTACAACTATTCAACTCTGCTTTGTAGTACAAGAACAGCTACAGATAGTAAATAAACAAATAGGCATGGCTGTGTTCCAGCAAAACTTTTTACGCAAAAACAGGCAATGGGTTACATTTGATCTGCCTGCTATATTTCACTAAGTCCTGGTCTAGAATATACATTTTTTTTAAGTTTTTTTTTGTTGTTTTTTTATTTCTTTTGGTTTGTTTTTATTCTTTTAAGATTGCAACTCTTTTAGAATTCTCCATTAAAGAATGGACAAAGTCTATTTTGTGATTCTTTTCCTCTATTTTGTTTAGCATTTTAATCATAGTTATTTTAAATCCTAACTGTGCTATCTGGATATTCTGTGAGTATACTTTTTTTGTTTTTCTTTTTGTTTTTTCCTTTTAATTGCCAGTCATATCTTCTAGCCCCTTTGTATATCCAGTAATATTTCATTGTGTGTTAGACATTGTGTAAAATAAATGTAGGGTCTTCAACCTTGTTAATGTCCACCAGAAAACATCACTCCTTTCCTTGGTTATTCAAATTCAGTGAGGAGTTGATAACTTCAGTTCAATCAGAGCTTGATCTGGGTCAGGGCTTTGGCAGTTATAGCATTGGGGACAGATACAGGTTGGCAGTGCTGATCACAGGAAAAGAGGAGGGAGGCAAAAATGAGGAGGCCAGTGAGCATCTAGAACCAAACCCGTAATAACAGAAACTTGAGGTTAGGGACTTTTCCTGGCTGAGAACATGTACGGAAACTAGGAGCTCATGTCCAAAGGTAACATTTTCCCCATTAATACACATTAACATACATTAACATAGTAAAAATCACACCCACCAGTGCCATGACAGTTTACAAAAGTCATGGCAACCCCTGGAAGTTACCCTATAAGAATACAATTGGGGAGGGCCCTAGCTCTTAGAACTCTCCACCTTTTTCCCAGAAAAATAATGACTACTCCACCCACCATGTAGCATATCATAAGGTGTTGACATAAAAGTGTGATTAAGACCCCAGGGTCTTCTCCACTCCAGAGACAGACCCTATACTTTCGCTTTTATGCTGAAAGACTGCAAAAAAAGCTGCTTGTGTGGAAGTGCTAAGCATCTGTCATCATTCTGTCACACTGGTCCTGTTTGCAATTTTTCCAAGCAAAGATCCAAAGAACTGGGACAGCACCCCTCAAAAATCAACTCTGACATTCGTTAAGACTGCATCTGCTTAGTCTCTCTTTGTCCATTGCATCTCTATAGCCTAGGTGTGCTTTTCCTGTCAACCCTGAGAAACTGTTGAAGATTCAGCTCCACCCTTTAGAGGTTCCTAGTTCAGTGACCCAGCTTTCTGCCCAAGCAACCTCAAATCCATCAAGTGTCTTGAGGGGCTGGTGCTTAAAGTTGGACTCCTCCCTCAGAGGCATTTGTTCTCAAAGCACTTAAAGGATGGGGAAAATTGCACTTCTGCATTTTAGAAGTCTTCATCCTATCTCCTCAGCTTCCTACATAGTTCAAAAACTCAGCAAATATTTCACGAGGAAAAAATCCCAGCAAAATTTTTAAGGCCCCTCAAGTTTTCAATATATTTCTTCAGCCCTAGACAACCAAACAACAGTAGTTTCTCTTTGTA
>NW_012148886.1:847632-855627 GCF_000956105.1 Propithecus coquereli | reverse complement strand
GGCATTTGGTAAAGCCTTGCTATTCAAAATGTTTTTTGAGGACCAGAAGTATCAGTAGTGCCTGAGAGCTTGCTGGAAATGTAGATTCTCAAACCCTGTCCCAGACCTACTTAATCAGAATCTGCATTTTGAAAAGTTCTCTTTGTGATTCACATGCACGTTAAAGTTTGAGAAGCACTGGAGTAGATTTTATCTAGGGTTGAAGTTTTGTTGGATGAATGCATCAGAACTAAAGAGAGGCAAAGAAGTAAAATGACTATTAAATAGCTTCATACCATCCCAAGACATACCATATTAGGTGATACATAATTTTCCTTTCCTGGGCACACAGGAGAATTGTACTTCTTCACCCCCTTGAAGTTAGGTACTCAGGAGGTTAGTTCTGGTCCACTGGTTGTGTATGGAGGTGACCTTTGTCATTTCAGGCCTGAAGATGTCGTTGTCCATACAAGATTATTTGCCCTCACCTCAAGCCCTTGAATGACTATGATGAACAGATCCTCCCTGATGATGTGGGTTGTATATGCAGTGTGAGAAATATTTTTTTGTTGTTTTCAGGCACTCAGAGTTTGGAGGTGTTTGTTACCATAGCATAACCTGTCCTATTCTACGTGATGCACTATCCCTAAAAGGAGAAAGGTCAAGTAATGGAAACAGCATTGAGCAAGCCTTAGAGAAATACTAGGTTATTTAGTACTCTGCTTCCTGTTCGAAAGGTTCCTAAAAGTCATGTCCAAGCCTGTGACCACTACATTGCTTTGAGCTCTTGGAGCATGTGCTAGCTCCATCTCTGGCTCAAAATATTTATGAGAACATCTACATTTGTTTGGTGCTCAGAAAAGAAGTCTCACCTACTCATGTCCTTTGCTAAGGATTATACTTTTGTCACATTCTAGCCAAACATTCATAAATTAAAGCTGTTTCTAGTTTCTACTGGGTAGGTAAATTTACTATACTTTCATTCTTATTTTGGAAATTTCCAGGTAGGGAAATATGAGCAGTGTATACCTGACTCAGTTTTCCTTTTCTTCAGGACTCAGTTTATTCTTATAACAATAATTTGAAATCTTCAAATTCATGCCATCCTATCTCTCACTTCAGAGATTCCTGAGACAAGAAACAAGGATATCCAATGCCCCTCTGGCCAAGTAATATTTATACCACATTTCTGGGTTCTGAGTGACACATACATGACTTATGCAGGGGAATTCTGATCTGAATCTACCCTCTCATATTGTCTCTAGATAAGAATTGTCTTTTCAAATTGTCACTTCTAGCCCTATGGCAATTCTGAGATGAACATAAACTCTTTATATCAAATAGAAGGGAAATTAAGAAATATTGATGGACTAGAATAAAAGTATATCTTTTCCTTTCCATACAGGATAATCTCTGTCTTTCTTGGAGCCTCCAGGTAGATATGCAAATAACCTAATATCATCATCCAGGCAGTCTTAGAAAATGACAGAACTATGAACTGAATCAAAAGATGAATATTCTGATTATTGCTTTATGAAAAGAAGCTTCATGTATAATTATCTTCTAATTGAAGCCACTTAGAACTGTGAAAGCCTTTAATCTACCTTACAGATGGACTGTAGGAGTTGATGCTGAAAATAATATATAAATATATGAAGTTTAAAGTGTGTCATTTGCACAGAACAACTATGATAAACCTTTTTTTAGGATTCACACAAAAGAGGCAACTGTGTGGCTGGCAGTGGGAGGCATAAAACGAAAAGAATAAGGTTATTTCAGAAACACACCTACTCTTTACACCGTGACCCTCACCACATCTCTCTACATAAAGAGCAAGGAGGCTTAATCTAGAACTAAAAAGCAACTATTTTTAGACTTTTATTCCCTTTCACTGTTGATCTTGTCAACAGTATTAAATGTGAATGACACAGAATCTTTTAAGACTTGTCCTTTAGAGCAATAATGCTCATGGAGTGTTGCAGTATGAGTAGGCATAATCACTGATAATTATAATTTTAAAAGGAAATATTGAAATTATAAAAGCTTTCTGAACTAGTTAAGTGCCTAAGTTAAAAGAATCAAAAAATACCACCCAAGGGAAATAGAGTCCTTGATGTACCCTTAAGAAGTTCTTCCCTCTACTTGTATAAAACTACCTACAAAATCTTTTATAAATATTGGTAAATGGCTTTGGTAACATTTACACATTATATTCCAAAATAACAACTACTACTCAAATAATTGGCAATACCTCGGCAGTCTGGTAAATTGCTTCAACTCTTTTGTTTCTTGTATTCTTTCTTCATCTGAAAAACATTTGTCTCCTTAAAACAAATGTGGTCAAGAATGATTCTTAAATATTGTCAAAATATGTAATATATTAATATATTTAAAATAAGCATTATATTTAAATAAGCATTATATAAGCATTATATTTAAATAAGCAATATATTTAAAATAAGCATTTTGACAAGTTCTAACAAAAGCGCTATATAAAACCTGAGTTAAACATGTAATAGTTAAGCACATGGACTCTGGAATCAGATTGCCTGGGCTCAAATCTCAGTACAACCACTACTTAGGAACTATGTGTTTCTGAGGAAAGCAGATTAACCTTACTAAGTCTCTGCTCCTTCATCTATAAATATAAATAATTATAGCACCTCCAAGGGTCTTTGGGTCTTTTTTTTTTTTTTTTTTTTTGAGACAGAGTCTCTGTTTGTTGCGTGGGCTAGAGTGCCATGGCTTCAGCCTACCTCATAGCAACCTCAATCTGCTGGGCTCAAGTGATCCTTCTGCCTCAGCCACCCGAGTAGCTGGGACTACAGGCATGTGCCACCATGCCCGGCTAATTTTTTCTATATATATATTTTTAGTTGTCCAGATAATTTCTTTCTATTTTTAGTAGAGACGGGGGTCTCACTCTTGCTCAGGTTGGTCTCGAACTCCTGACCTTGAGGGATCCACCCGCCTCGACCTCCCAGAGTGCTAGGATTACAGGCGTGAGCCACCGTGCCCGGCCCCAAGGGTCTTTTTAAAACTCAAATGATGTACTTCATATAAGACATCTAGTCCTATGCTTTCCATATACCCAGCACCCAGTAAATGATATATTATTTTCTAAAGGTAGAAATTATATAACTGCAGATGTCTAAAGTTTCTGAAATTATTTGTCTATCCATATTAACTGGATATCTTCTAAAAGGCAATTCTGCCCAGAAATGTAAAAGTTGTCCAATTATTACATATTTATTTGTTTTGAATAATCATGTACTGCTATTTTAACCTAGTCAACATTTGAATATTATAATTGTAGAAGGTAAAAGGAAATCCTCCCGTGGTAGTTTCAGTTCAATTTAGCAAGCTCTTTGAACAGGTACCGTTGTGTGGCAGACAATGTGCTAGAGATTACAAGGGAAACAGATGAATAAGAAACTACAGGCCCTTTAGGAGTTTATGGTCTAGTAGAATGGATAAGATAAGAACATAAACACTATGATAATATAAGGTAGAACAAGATTACTTCTATGAGGCTTGAAAGTAGAGATTATATCATAGTCGCAGTTATCCGAAAAAAATTCATGGAGGAGAAAGAGATAATTTAACAAGAGGATTTAGGTAGAGTATTTAAGGTTATAGAAGAGCATGAGCCAGGGAGCAAAAACAGAATCCATGAGATTTCTTTGGGATATGGTGAAAAGTTTAGACTGGTTATTAGGATACCTGTAGTAGTGGTGGAACAGTGGGGTGGACCAAGATTACCTTCATAGATAATATTGAGTTCTGCATAAACTACAATATGTATATATTTTCAAATACTGAGTTGTAGCTTCTCTCAGAAGAAAGGCAGGGGAATCCTTAGATACCAGAAATGAAGGGGGAAAAAAATCAAAGCTACATCTATAGGGAGAAGCTGTGGGAGCTTCACAGCACATGTAAGCCCTAGGTGCTGAAGGCTGAGATTATAAAGCCCTCTTGGAAATGCCGACAAAGTCCCCTCACTCACACAAGCACTGATGCCCTTACCAAGCCTCAAGCAATGAACTGGAACTATATTCTGGCCTTATATACTAGAAAAACCCTGTGCACTTTCAGGCTTACTACGTGTATAAGAAAGTTGTAATTCATGCATACACAAAGAGTACAATGCACGCCACCCGAAGAATAGACATATTTGAAACTCGGACTTAGGGGCGGAGGGAGGGGCAAGGGCAACATATGTAACATAAACATCTGTACCCCCATGATATGCTGAAATAAAAAAAAAAAGTAGAAGACATTAGCTGGCCAACTAAAAATAGAAACAAAAAAAAAAAAGAAAGTTGTAATTCATAAAAGGTTTGAGAGAGGAAGAGGAAAGAAATCACCTTTTAAAAACTGAAACTCTTAGTCTAAAGCATGAGCAGATAGAATTAACATGAAAATTAGCATAAATTAATGCTGAACCATTGAACTGTCTGAGGGCTCCAGCCCCAGAGAAATACACTCAAAAGTATCTCTAATAACTGTTTTACAAATTAAAGACTTGGGGCTCCCTAAGGATAAATATATCCCCCTGAATATAATTTTCTAATAATCACAAATATCATCAAGCAAAACACCATGAGGGAGAATCAGAAAATTCAGAAATCAGGAGATTTAGCAAAGCAAGAAGTCAAAAATATATTTCAAAACTATACTTGTTTAAAATAATTAAGAGATGAAAGAAAAAAAGCACAAATAAATAATGGAAGAATATGAAAAAGATTAAACAAAACTTCCGTAAGCGAAAAATACTGTCATTGAAATTAATGAGTAGAGTAAATAGCCAATTAGATCCAGTTGAAGAAAGAATTAGTGTTCTGGAAGTTAAGTATTGAAGACCTGGACAAGGATCCATCTCATGTCCATAGGGAAAAGGATGGAGATGGAAATACCACATAGCTAGTATTTAGAGGAATTGGAAATTGAAGATGGGAAAAGAAGAGGAAATAGTTACTGCTTTTAACCTCTGTCTTCATATTAACCCATCATCACAACTATATGATATTTTCTCCTTTTTACAGACAAATCAAATGATCTTAGAAGAGAGGTAAATAATTTTTCCAGTGGTCCTGTGTACTGAGTGGTAGAACCACATTTTAAATCCAGGTGTTAGGAGTCCAGTTGCTCTTTAAACATAATATACTAGCAAGATTTCCAGAAAGTATGCTTTGTAGATAATTAGAAAGTTTAATTTGCAGTTTAAAAAGTTTTTGAGCTCCAACCAGATTTTATATTTAGGCTTTTCATTTTGAAGAAAACCAAGAAGAAGATAGTAGTTGAAAGGAGGGAGCAATATGAGAAATTGGTATTTAAATAAGATATATGATTATCAGGCCATGTTTTTTTTTGAGAGAGAGAAATATTGAAGAAGGGATTGGATGGGATTCAAAATCTTATAGATAACCATAGAATTAAACCATAGAGGAGAGATAGAATGCAAATAAAGGAAAGTTTGAAACAGAGAAAAGGTAAGGTTAGCAAACCCATTGGTCGCAACTTCTTCACAATCCAGAAAAGAAAAGATAAAAAAATCTAGCAGGTAAACTTGTATTTGTCATTCTAGAAAAAGGGATGAAGCACAGGTATAAATAAAGAACCTTTCACAATATACTTGCATTGTCAAAGTAAGATCAAGAAACTGGAAATTGTCTTTCAACTAAGTATGTTCCAGACAGAAATGTGTCTTATCCAAACACCCTTTATACCATGTATAAATGCTATGAATAGTTTATGCCAGTGTGTAAAAATATTACCAGGTATTTGTCCTGAATGCTTTTCACTGACAATGCCAGGAAGGATGCTAATCAGTGCCAACTGTGAGAATGGTGTTGTGATCTGGGCACCTGTTTGCTAAGAGCTGGACTGAGAACAACTCATTCCACATAAGCCTGCTAAGCAGCTGTCAGATGGCAATGACGTTAATTTACTACGGACTCGGGCCGAATTTGATGCTGACCCAGACGTGACAGATTGGCTTTCCTATTCGTTGAACTATTCAGTGCCTTCTGAAACTATTTTTGTTGCAAACAGAAGACATGTCTAAATGTTTTATTTCTCAAGATGCAAGTCAATGTTGTGATATTTTTGTTTGAGGGGAAGCATACGTTAGATCTACACAAGTTAAATCCCTCACAGGCATAGGTATGGGTTGCCAAAATCATAGATAATAGTCTGATTTGAGGCACTCAGACATTATTTACCTTGGCAACCATTGCTGCATTCTATTCCTAATGGAGAACAATTTAATCTTCTGCAGCTTTTAGTATCGCAGCTGTGATTGGCATTATTTGCACGAAATTGAGGACTAAATTTTATGACGTTTTTAAGGTTAACTTTATTTCTCTACAAAACTTTCCTCACATTTTACTTACTGAACCAGACACTTTTACAGCCCAGAAACTACACTGTCTCTTTAAGTCAGGTAGTTTATTTATCTCATGATATTTGATACCACTGTTTGCTATGGACTATTCATGAGTGAGTTAACGTATTTTCCCAATGCACCTAACTTAATCCTATGATCTAACAGGGTAAGAAGAGAAGGAAGTTGACTCGTTAATTAATTCATTCGATATATTGAATAAGATATAGATGCTGGGAATATAATAATAAACAAAATGACAAAAATTCTCTCCTTCATGAGGGTTATATTCTAATAGCCAAGGCAGAAAAATGAATGAGCCAAGAGATAAATGGCACAATGGCAGGAAGCTTGAGCACCACGAAGTTAGGTGAGATTATTGAGAATAACAAGGAGTCCCATTGAGATAGGAGTCAGGTAAGACTCCTCTGAGAAGGTGATGAATAAGCATGTGGATCTCTGTGGAAAGACTATTCCAGACAAAAAGAAAAGCAAATACAAAGACCCTGGGACAGGCTTGTACCTGATGTCATTGAGGAAGAGCAAAAGAACCGGAGTGGCTGGAGTACAGGGAATGAGGGGAAAGTCTTCAGGAAGTAGAACACCTAGGACACACTGATCATGATGAAGCAAGACCCTTCCTGAATGCTCTAGCTTCTGCTAATTATCTTAGGCTTGTGTGGGTTCATTTGAATTAAGAAAATGATTTAAAAACATTTTTACCATATAGATACATTTTACAAACCTCAGAGGAGACATAGTAAATGGAGTCTCCAATGCGCTCAGTTACATGAATAATAAGCTGGAAAGTTGAAATACAAATGTAGGCACCCCTGTCTCCAAAGCGCTTTCCATTGTGTTATACCACAAAGATGTAGTTAGGATACAAAAAGTGAATTCACTCTAAAAAAGTTTAATGCACTCTATGCTAAGGCTTTGAATAAGTCAGGGAACCTATTCTTCAAAGTTGAGAAAGACTATAGGGCCAGAAGATATATAAGCAAATGATTACTATTTACTGTGATAAGAGTGATGTTTATGTAAGAGCACAGAAGAGGAAATGATTAACTCTGTTTAGATATTTAGAAGAAGAAAGTCTAAATCAGAGTAGTTTTTTATAAGAGATGATGAAAGGAAGGAGGGTGGAATATCTTGTGCAAAATTATGAAGTCATGGAACACATGAGCAGAACAGAAAAGTGCAAATAATTATCAGTAGTTTTGAAGAAGGACAGGCATTGAGCCTGGTGGTACATATCACTGTGGAAACCGGCTGGCTTCTACTTTGAGGGACCTTGTCCTTCTAATTGGCCAATGCTGTGTCTGTATCATGAATACAGATGTTAATGCCCCTGAACAGCAATTGGCATGGAGACTAAAGAGATAGGTGAGGGCTAGATTATTGATGCTATGCCAATCATTTGGACTTTAGTCTTTGGCTGATGGCTGCCACCTAAGGGAGATGGACAGAATTGAAAGAATATGGGAAAAAATAAACTGCCTAAACACATTATTTTTTTTTAACATAACGCGATGGAAATAAAGCATGCCTCTGAAGATTTTCATTTTACCAAAATATTTTCAGACAGTTTTAGAGATAAAGAAAAGTAAAATATCTGAGGTGTCAAGGTA
>NW_012148886.1:843059-847157 GCF_000956105.1 Propithecus coquereli | reverse complement strand
AGATTTAGCAATGGGAAGATAAAGATCAACCTTTTAGTAAACAAGTAAAAGCATAATGGATTCTTGCTATCTCTTTACGATCTCTATTATCTGCCTTCACATTGTAAGATGTTTTTTCCTCCCTGAATTGTAAGATAAGCAGATATGAGAATTGGCATACATCTCTTTAGCCATCAAATTAATTTAAGCTTTACATCTTAATGGTTCATTCTGTTGCTGACGAGTTTTTTATTGTTTTTGCTTTTGTTTATTTTTAAAAATAAAGCTGAAGTAATCTAGCTTTCAATCATATCATAGTAAACCTCTAAAGTTTAGAGACATTTTCTCAAAATTGTCCTTATGACAACTTTTTTGGCTGCTATATAAAGATGTGTTTATTTTAAGATGTAAGGCAAAAGTTAATAAGCTCAGTTTGTTAGTAAAATATGGATATTTTGAAGTGTTTATATTCTCCCATCTCTGATCACACATTACTAAACAATCTCCCATGTTTACCATATGCAAGAGTATTTTTTAAATTTTTACTCCAATTAAAAACCTAAATTAATACACATTTTCCCCAATGTGTTATATTGTGTTCTGACTGGAAGTGGCAAGTCCATCAAGCCTGCCAAGATGTATACATTAGTTTTTTCATGATCTGTGTTTATCCATCTGAGTATGGGATACGCACAATTTAGTTTTAAAATCTACCCAAGTATTGCAAGGCTATTTTAAAGTTGAGTGAGCAATTTTAAATACAGTTGCTTGAGGTGGATATGCAGAGAAATATGAAGATTCTGATGTTTATTCTGTTCTTTTGACCATCACAGATTAAAGAGCACCTTGCTAAGGGGCAGCGAATGCTGGCAGGTGATGGAATGTCCCAGGTGACCAAGACACTGTTGGATTTAACTCAGAGGAAAAATTTCTATGCAGGCGATCTTCTGATGTCCGTGGAAATCCTGAGAAATGTGACAGACACATTTAAAAGAGCAAGTTACATCCCTGCATCTGATGGTGTCCAGGTAAGGGAGACAATTCCATGAAGGAAAAGACTAGTGAAGATACAACCAATTTTTGGCCCTGAGAAGCCAGTGCAGCCATCTTGGAGGCAGCCTGGATTGAAGGGAGAGAATGCTCCAGGTTGTGCTTAGTGTGAGCTTGGAAATGACCTCAATTCCCTTAGTCATTCTTCACCTCACTGTCCTCAACCATAAAATGTGCATACTACACCTCCAGGAGATACTGAATGAGAACATGTGTGAAGTGCTTTGAGCCCTCAGATAAAAGACACTGTAGCAAATTCAAGGTGGTATCACGGATATTTTACTCTGACATTTAATATCACCATCTTGCCACAGGAGACTATTAAAAGTACATTAAGCATAATGAAAGCACATTAACTATAACATGCAAAGAAGACATAGTTTAAGGTTTGTTTTGGGTTTTGCTATTAGAAGGGGGAAACCATACTTAATTTTGTGGAACCATTGCCTGAAAGTATGAAGCAAACAAAGAATTGTTTTGTATAAGAAAATAGGTAATTCAATAACTCCTCACAGAGTATTTTTCTTATCATGGAAGACTTCTAGGGCAACATCATTTATTTCCATAATAAAGTTTAAGTACTCACACAATTTCAGTATTGCCTTTGCCATTAAAACAAAGCTTCTTGAATGGCAAGCACAGCACATTTAATGTACCTCCAGTTTGTATTTCAGATTAACTCTTTCTGTGCTGTAGACTAAAAGGTACTCTTGCCAAGAATGCTGAGTTGATTTCTGCATTTTCAGAATAATGCTCTTCCTATATCTCTGCATTAAGTACATTAAAATAAAAGTTTAACGAAACTCCCAGAACAAGTATTGTTTTCTTTCAGCTTATTCTTCATTTGTGAATTTTATTTGCATTTCATTTGGAAAATGCAGAATTTTTGTTTTGGTTTGGTTTGGTTTTTGTTCTTTTGTTTTAATTAATTATTGAAGAAAAGAAGACTTTTTGAAATCATGGAATCATTCATAAATAATACTGATGCCCTGATTTTTATAGAGGTACATATATTACTAAAATTACATGAGTATACTACTGAACGTAACTGCTGTGAGAATTATTAGTGCTGCCTTCTATATCACCAATGTCCCTTTTTAAAATTGTAATTATAAAAATACATTGACGGGTTTGGATGGAAGATTAACACCATTTGAACATTTCAAAAATGCTTTTTTCCTGACAAAGAATGAAACAGTTTTTCTAATTTTAAAAAGTAACTAAGTGCAACTTTCCCCTGCAGTTCTGAAATACTTGGATCTATTATTAGCATTTACGTTAAAAAATAACATTTAAAGTCCTCAACGTAAAACACAAGCTTTAATTTCAAAAAAAAAAAAAATGTCTCAGACACTCCGTTTCCAGTTGAAACATCAGACAGAATGCTGCGCTAAATAATCTCTAACTCTCGAAAGCATAGGCCTTTAAGACTTAAAATAGGTGCAGAAATTCAAGAAATTAAGATGACCAGATTATATTTTGAACATATATTGATTGAGCTACTTATTAGAATGCATTGACTCAACGAACGATTAGTTAAAACAATTGCTTAGTCATGGACATTAGCTAATTGGACTTAAATAGAGCAATTTGGCTGATAATTTTGTTGTCATTTTAGCATAGTCGGAAATAGGTTTCTCCATTTCAGTCCTACTTCCTCCTCAGTTCCTCTGAGTATACATAAAATCCTAAGCGCATTGGTGTCCTCACCATTCCCTCATAAACGGGAGCTGCATTTTCCTATATCATTGGCTTTACTGGTATCTTTTCAGATATCTGGAATGCCCTCCTCTTCTGGAATTCCTTCTTCTTCTATCTCTGCCTGCCA
Source organism: Propithecus coquereli (assembly GCF_000956105.1). Classification (NCBI taxonomy): domain Eukaryota; kingdom Metazoa; phylum Chordata; class Mammalia; order Primates; family Indriidae; genus Propithecus; species Propithecus coquereli. The sequence continues at coordinate 844,300 of NW_012148886.1, read as the reverse complement.
AAATCCTAGCTCAACTCTAGTAAGTTTTTCCAAATGCCAGACTGCCACGTCCCCGACTTCATCTGAAAATGATCTTTCTTTTCTCTGAAATCCCAGAGAACTTTATACCTCTTATATGTAACTTTCCACAATTTAATACAAATTATCTGCATGTATTTATTGTCTTCTTGGCATGAGTATAAACTCTGGCTCATCACCTTAATCAACATCCCTTCGATTCAGTTTTTGCCATTTCCAAGGGCTTTGGACATTTCTGATTGGCTAGCACCTCAGGCTTAATATGGCATAAACTAAATTAATCTTGAATTCAGGTTTTCTTGCACATTCTACTTTTCTTTGTAGAATTAGCAGTCCCTAGGCTAGAATTGTAATGGCATCTTGACTATTTCCTTCTCTTCCTTTCCTGTTGGGTCTGCCTACACTGTGCCTTTTTCATCCATTCTTTTCTCTCTTCCCACTGCCGTATCCTGAGTCAGCATCTCGTTACCTCAGCCTACATTATTTCTGCAGCCTCTTTCCTTTGATCTTCCCTCACATGTTTATCTAGGTCCCTATCCATGTTGTACATTGTGGTACTATTTGTCCTAGGACAGCTTTGATTATGTCACTTCTTACTTAAAAACCTTCAGTGTAGCGTCAAGGCCTCCTAAACATGAACTCAAAGTCTTTATCTTGGCTTGTAGTACCCTCCACACATGGAGGTTATCTACCTGTCCAGCCTCACAAATGGATTACACATCTTCTTGACAAATCATACGCTTGATGCAAGTGGACTACTTCCTGATTCCTGAATGCACTACATGGTCCTGGCTCCATGTCTTTGCTTCCTTTGTGCTTGCAGACTGGCTTGATCTGTCTCAACCTTCTAAAGGCACCTCTTGGTTCTCTGGGCTTCTGATCACCAATAGCCCTTTTTCTCCTGCATCTCTTTATCATTTGTATTATTAGCACTCATTAGCAAATCTTTGAAAAAGAAGACATTTTTCTGATTCATCTTTGGACCCTAGCCAAGCTCCAGCCCACCTCCCCCAAACAAGATTTAGCGTATAATCTGGACTATACAAGGTGTTCAACGAATGTTAATTAAATTAATTAACAACATAATTAATAATCATGTATGTGCCACTGAACTTTTTCACCTTTCTTTTTCCATGGGAAAATGATGGACAGAGACCAATGAAAAATTAAGTAAAACAATTCAAAGAGAATACATTCTTTTAAATGTAGTTATGTACAAGACA
>NW_012148886.1:819201-840824 GCF_000956105.1 Propithecus coquereli | reverse complement strand
GTTTCACAAAAAATAAGAAAACTTCTATGGACATCCATTGCATAGACAGAGAAAGAGAGAGGGATGGGAGGGAGGGGGGAGAGAGAGAGAAAGAGAGAAAGAGAGAGAAGGAAGGGATTAGAGAGTGATCGGAGTGAAATGTGTTCATTTACTTTGTTTTAACTAGTAGAGAAAAAATCGTACTGAATCTCATTCTATCAATGGAGGATTGAGTTTGTACTGCTCACACCAGAAACTATAGGACTTGACAAAGTTGAACCAGACACTTGTGAGTTCAAATTCCAGCTTTATTCAGTCACTGTCTTGGTATCTTCAGCCATATTACTTAATCTTTCTCTACCTTACTTCTTTATTTCTAAAAAAAAGAAGTAAAGAAATAAAGAAAAGATAATAGTACAGTCAATTCTCATTACTTGTGGTAGTTATAGTCTATAAAACTACAGCAAACACTGAATTAACAAATAATAGAACCATTTGCTCCTAGGGGAAATGCAGGATTAGGTTCCTCTGAGAATCTGGTCATAACATTTTCATCAACTGATCAGAATGACCTTGTGTTATATGTGTTGCTGTTAAAAAACACCTTATGTAATGTATATTGTTGATATACTAACATTAAACTCACAACTAACATTATACCTCACGCCTGAACAAAGTTTATCTGACATATTTTCTACGAAAGGCACATCACACCTTTCTTGTGCTTAAGATCACTAGATATCCCTTCAGCACTATTCTGGGGCCATTTTAAACTGTGAAATCACCAACAAAAAGCACAAAAAATACGGAAATCTCAGCATTACATAGACCACAGAAAGGACACTTATTTATGGCATGAGGGCTGAGACAAAAAGGCAGAGCGTTGCCGTGTTAGACCTCAGCTGGAAACATGCACGTTGGGCAGCTCAACATTTTCACCACTCTACACACTTCCAAAATTGGCCATTATTGCATGGTGAGTTTTGGTTTTGAGATTACAAATACATTTTAGCAAGTAGGTGAATTCAGAAATACAGAATCTATGCATAATAAAGATCTACTACATCTATTTGTCATATTTATTGTGAAATTAAGAAATAATGCAGGTTAAGTACTTAATGATCCACACATAATGTGTTAATTAACTGGCACAGGCAGACGTGGTGGCTGATGCCTGTAATCCCAACACTTTGGGAGGCTGAAGCAGGAGGATCACTTGAGGCCAGGAGTTCGAGACCAGCCTGGGCAATATAGCAGATCCTGTCTCTACAAAAAATAAAAAATTAGCAGGGCATGGTGATTGTACCTGACTGTAGTTTCAGCTAATTGGGAGGCTGAGGCAGGAGGATCTCTCAAGCCCAGGAGTTTGAGGTTGCTGTGAGCTGTGATGACACCACTGCACTCTGACCCTGGCAACAGAACGAGACCCTGTCTCAAATAAACAAACAAACAAAAAAACAATTAACTGGCACACAGTAGGTTCTAAATAGTGTTATTATTGCTAGTATTATAATTCTTAACATAAAAGTAAAGGATGGGCCTTGTTCACAAGTTGCTTGCAATATCATTGAAGGAAAAAAACTTATGAATGAGGCTAGACTGGAGAGATAAATACAGTATGTCTTACTTCTAGGAATTCTAGAAATACAGAGGTCTGAACTGTAGCAGTAAGTAAATAATTCACAGGAGAGTTAGGACTTGAGATAGAATTTGGAGAAGCAATTTTGGCAGAGAAACACTCAACAATCATCAAACTGCATAATCAAAAGCATAGAAATGGTATAAGCATAGCATGTTTAGGAAACCAAGTCTTGTGGAAAATGAGATGTATATTGAAAAATGCAGATTATGAAGAGAAGGGTGGGGGCGGTTAAGGCCAAAGAGAAGAGTTTAGACTTGATTCTTTGTAAACAAAGTTACTAAGTATAAGTGTTACTTTTAAAAAGATTGTTTGCAGAGGTAAATAACATGGACTAGTGAGTAAAGGGAGAATGGTGGGGGGACCCAGGGAGATGCTATGGTAGTGACCTAGAGGTGACAAAAGAAGATGACCTGTCTTAGTGCCAGTGGGTCAGAGAAGAGGGAAGAGGTACTCTTAATGGAATAAAAGTTAGGCCTTTGAGGCAGTTTAGATTTGGGGGATGAAGAAGGAAAATACTGGAAAGAATACACTCATGGAAGTGTCCACAGAGACTCACAGTGTGCTGTGCTCCTCAGACTCATCTGCATGCAAGGACCATTCTCTCCTCAGGCATCTTCCTGCTCTCTGACCACAGATCTGTTGGTCTAATTCAGTGTTTTTCAAATGATTTTGACCATAACCCACTGTAACACACACAGCTTACATTAATAAATAAAACCAGTTTTACAAAATAATATTTCCTTTACTATGTGTAATGCACTCTGGTATTTTCTATTCTCCTCTATTTCATTAAGAAAAGTTGATCATGACCTTCAAATAGGTCATTACTCAATGCTGGAAAAGCACTTGTTTATCTGACACATTCCATAGATTTGAGAAATTTATTTCCCAATGGTTGAAATTGAATAGGAAGCTCTTACCTGAGCATTTCAATTTCTTTCTTAAATGCAGACTATATTCTATATAAATGTTTCAGAGATAGGTGATCAAGGAATTAAACTGAAAACAGAGATAGTGATTTCAGCTAAGTCAAGCAACTACTATCTTAAAACACTGGGTGAGCAAGCACGGATATGCACCATGGGTTATTCCCATCAATAGTTTAGGTCACTTGATGAGAACCCTGGAATGTTATTTCTCTTGTTGTTTCAGTGCCAGCTACTTTTTTCTTTTTCATATTAAAGAATATTAATAAGTGTGGAAGCAACTATTAAACTGATAATATAATACCATCATACCATGATAAGCCTCATCTGTACAGGTAGTCTAATTTTCTTGATGAAGTAAGATTGGTCTTTTCTAGTTTGAAATTATAGTACAAATCTTGTATTCAAGACACAACTGACACCTTGAGATCCTCTATTCGAAGAGCACTGTGCAACCAGAAAGGTTAATAATTTTCTCAAACATGAGCAAGGAAGATAGGGAAGTGGGAAGTAAGGGAGTAGAGTGCTTGTTCTACATGTAGTATCCTGAACTTTAGGACATGGCTTTGCCACTTGTTACCTCTGCAACCTGAGAAAAGTTACTCTATCTCTTCTATCTCTATGTGCCTCAATTCTCTCTTCCACAATATGAGATAAGAGTACCCACCTCATAGGGTTGATGTGAGGGTTCAATTTTCCACATCAAATACTTACATAGTACTTGGCACATAGCAGAGCTCAAGAAATGTGGCTACTATTACCATCCAACAAGGTGAGCTTCTGATGGGACAAAAATTTACAGTATTTGGATAGGTAGCTACTGCCAATTCAGATGTGTATTTGATATCGCTCCTGCCTAGGTCAGAATTTCTCATGGCACCACCTAAGGAAGTGAAGGTACTGCTTTTTTTTTTTTTTTTTTCACTTGTTATGGAAGAGAAGGTCAGGGAATGTGTCACAAAAAATGGGGACGGAAAGGAAATATATGTCTTTAAGGTCAACACTGCAGGGCCATTTTAGAATTAGCAAGTAGATGAGAAGAATTGCTTAAATCCATAACCAGAATTCCTGGCTCAGTGGAAAATAATTTGAGTATAGGACTGTAACTCCCAGCTGACCATCACTCCAAGTCATAAACAATTACTATTTTCAATGTTTAACAGATATTCCTGCAGAATATCCCATTATTTCCTTCAGAGTCAAGAAAATATTGGGATTTGTATTAGCAAAATGCATAGGTGGTTTTCTGTTGTGATTCCATTTATTATCAAAGATTTTTCTGTTCTAAAAAATTGATATTGGAGAATGTATTAGTTTGCTAGGGCTGCCATAGCAAGTACCACAGACTGAGTGGCTTGACGACAGAAATTTATTATCTCACAATTCTGGAGACTAGAAGTGCAAGATCAAGGTTGTGGCAGGTTCAGTTTCTACCTGAGGCTTCTCTCTTTGACTTGCAAATGGTCACCTTCTCTCTGGGTCTTTACATGGTCTTTTTTTCTGTGCACGCACATCCCTGGTGTCTCTCTGTGAGTTCTAATCTCCTCTTCTTTTTTCTTTTCGTTCCTTTCTTCCTTCTTCTTCTTCTTTTTTTTTTTTTTTTTTGTTTTGTTTTGTTTTTGAGACAGAGTCTCTCTGTGTTGCTTGGACTATCAGGCTAGAGTGCATCATAGCTCACTGCAACCTCAGACTTCCGGGATCAAGCAATCCTCCTACCTAGGCCTTCCAAAGTGCTGGGATTACAGGCATGTGCCACAGCACCCAGCCTAATCTCCTCTTTTTTTTTTTTTTTTTTTTGTTTTTGAGACAGAGTCTCTCTGTGTTGCTTGGACTATCAGACTAGAGTGCATCATAGCTCACTGAAACCTCAGACTTCCGGGGTCAAGCAATCCTCCTACCTAGGCCTTCCAAAGTGCTGGGATTACAGGCATGTGCCACAGCACTATGCCCGGCTAATTTTTTTTATATATTTTTAGTTGTACGATTAATTTCTTTCTATTTTTAGTAGAGACGGGGTCTCGCTCTTGCTCAGGCTGGTCTCGAACTCCTGAGATCAAACAATCCTCCCGCCTCGGCCTCCCAGGGTGCTAGGATTACAGGCGTGAGCCACCATGCCCAGCCTAATCTCCTCTTTTTAGAGGGACACCAGTCAGATTGGATTAGGGCCCACCCTAATGCCCCCTTTTTAACTTAATTTCCTTTTTAACAGCTCTATCTCCAGTCACATCTAAGCTACTGGGAGTTGGGGCTTCAACGTATAGATTTGTGGGAGGGGAGGCTACAGTTCAGCCCATGGTAGGGAATCCCGAAGGACTGTGAGAATTTTCCTTTATTGAGGAGGTATGTGCCAGGCATCTTGCTTCAAGACAGAACCTACTGTGACAGCTGCCTGCAGTGTCACAAGGAGGTAAACCTGTGATATGTGCATGTTTCTTTCACATAGTGACCCTTAGGTCTATCAGCCAAGCCTGCCCAAACTTGAGAGACCAGTCCTTATCTCATTCCTCAATTAAGAAGTACACCGAGTTATGATGTTTTTTTAACATTGGCTGCTCTACCAGGATACTTCTGGGGGAATAATCATATTTAATCATGTTAGTATCACTAACTTTTTTACCTTTCATTTTTAAGTGAGACCTGGAAAGCAGCACTGAGCTCATGCCCCAAAGCACTGAAGATTGGACGGCTTATTCTTTCCACTTAGCCTCATCCCATCTATTATACCTCAAAGCAGACTCATTCTGCTACCACTTGCTGGAGTCCTTGATCCTAAAGTCAGCATAAAGACACTGGTAGCATTATGTAAAAAAAATTGTCCATCTGAGCTATTCTGAAACTGTACAGGTCAAACTCTGTTACATCATAGCAGAAAAATGATATTATTATGAAAGACAGCCAGTGATTCCTGGAACAATGTTCTTATGTAGTTTTCAAAATGAGTCAGAGCTAAAAGAAGAATTAAAAAACAAGATGCCCTTAAAGACTCTGTTTTCCCCCTACACTAGTGACTATTAGGGGAGATTAGTTTCGATTATCTGTTCTCACAGTCCTTTAGGTCTGGCAGATTGCAGTGGTCAAGCAGGGACAGTCCAGCTCTGCTGTCAGAGGCCCTCTGACCACAGCTAGCTACCAGGTCAGGTCATCTAGCCTGTTGCAGATTCCACTCCTGACCTGGACACCCTAGTCCTTCATATGAGCTCCTGCCTTTTGTCTCCTGGTTTTGCAGTGACTAAGCTTCTTATCTCTGAATCATATGGTTCCTCTTGGTCCCTGAAACCTGCTACGAGAACCTTGTATTATAATTTCGTGCCTTCCTGAATCCTTGAGAGATTTCAATTGCCAGTGGCTAGTTGATATGGCACTTTAGATGTTCTGGATAAAAGGTCTCTTGATCCTTTTGCTTATTCACTTGCTACAAACATGTAGTTATAGTATTCTTTAGGGATTGTTTAGTTTTAAGAAAAACAGATACATTAGAGCCAACTGAAGATAATTGGTATAATAAGGTTGCTCTTACTCAACTTCATTTTTGTATACTTCCTTGAATAGGAGACTGAGAAGTAGAGTCACAATCATATCACAGGGAATGTGTGATCCATGCTGTAATGTGTGATCCATGCTTTAGAGGTGTGTTTGTGGTTTTATATATCACGAATGCAAAAGTCATCAGCCAAGTGCATTAAAGCTAAAAAAAAAAATGGGACTTGCTGCACTATATCTTGAACATTCTTTGGATTTTCACTTAATTAAAGGAATAGTCTATCTCCTCTGGATTAATCTCAGCAAGGAGAGTCTTCTTTGGAATTTATATTATTCTGTCACCTGTTTCCTACTTCTCTTACCTCCTCATTTCTCTTACTTATTCCTCTTCCTATTGAGTTTATTTTCAGTGTTTTGACCTTGACTTCATTCCATTCAACTCTATTCCTGGCAATATTATTTTCTTAATCTCAAAAGGCTCCAGTTTTTGACTAGGACTAATTATTTAAAAGTTTTCTCCCTTTTGAGCTTCAGGCTTGTAGTTAAACCTGCCCCCCTGGGCCTCTTCTCTTAGCCATATTGTATCCTTGTGTTTAACTTGAACAAAACTAAGCTCAGTGTGTCTCTTCTCAACATTGCTATGTCTTGTGTGGTATTCGCAAGGTGCTGATGACCAACTGCCTCATCATCATAAACTGCCAGAGCTAGGAACCCAATACTGATCCTTCATTCTACCTTTCCCCTCCCATGCAATCTGTAATCACATCATGTTGCTTCCCTAAACCAAACTACCATCATCTCTGGCCTCCATAATTTAAAAAAACTAATTTTTCTGTTTTTACTCTTATTCTTGTGCACTTTATTTCCCACACTCAGCAGCCAAAGCTAGACTTCTATTTTTAATGAAACTCATGTCATATAACCATCGTGGGATTGAAGCCCCACTTTATCTGACCCATATCTGTCTTTTTCACCCTGTGTGAATATTCTCCCCCTCTACCCCACCCATCCTTCTATTCAAGACCAATCCTGTTATACTGTTTTTCTTGCTGTTTCTCAAACTTGTCCAGACTGTCCTTTACCCAGGGAATTTGTGCTTTCTCTTCCTATTTTTTATTTTTGGAACTCTCTTCTTCCCATGGCTGTCTCCTCATCATTCCAGCCTCAGCTCAAATATTGCCTCCTTAGAAGGATCTTTCCTGCTGGCCATCTAATCTAAACTCTCTCTCTCTCAGTCACATGCATACACATTACCCTGACCCAGTCTATTTCTATAACCTATTTTATTTTTGTGTCACTATCTTAGTCCATTTGTTATGCTATAACGAAATATGTGAGACTGGTTAATTTATAATGAATAAAAATTTACTTATTTTCTCACAGTTCTGGAGGCTATAAAGTCCAAGATCAAGGCACTGGCAAGTTCAGTTGTCTAGTGAGGGCTGCTTTCTGCTCCCAAGATGGCGCCTTCTTGCTGCATCCTCCAAGAGGAGAGAAACACTGCATCTCCCATTGTGGAAGGCAGAGGGGTATGCTAGCCAAACTCTGCAGGAAGCCTCTTTTATAAGGGCCTTCATCTCATTCCCTAGGGAGGAGTTCTCATGGCCTAATCACCTCTTAAAGGCCCCATCTCTTAATATAATAGCATTGCATTGGCAACACCTGAATTTTGGAGGTAACACATTCAAACCATTGCAGTTACCATCTCAAATCAGCTTTTTAACTTTATTTATTTATTTATTTATTGACTCTTTTCACCCACTAGAGTGTAAATTTCTTGAGGGCAGGAACCTTCCTGTTTTGCTCACTGTTATATTTTCAGCACTTAGGACAGTGCCAGATATAGATAAGGCGTTCAATAACTACTACTTGAATAGAGAAATACATTTCTGCTTTTTAAGTATTTTCCATGTTTTCCTCACCTTTCCATTCCCACATCTAATGCTCTCCTTTAGGCCTTCCTAATCGCTACTTTGAGCTATTGATAAAGCTTTCCTAGTGAGGTTCTTTTCTCCGTTCTTCTTCCTTGCCAAAACCCCCTTCATTTTGCTGCTGGGTTATGTGTTTATAACTCTCCTTATGCCGTTCTTTTACTGAACAAAACAGCACATACACTACCAAGTGCACTTTGCCAGGTACAGGGTAGGGGTAGTGATGCACAGGCAGGGTTCCCTGTGTTTGGCAAAGAATGAGCTGGGTTTGTGAAAGAGGAGGCCCTTTCCATGACGGTTGCTGCATGTGAATCTAAGGATGAAAGTTGAACATTCACAGCTGCTTCTTGTGGTCCTGCAGCTTCTCAAAAGTATGTATCTATGCTCAAGGGTGACCCTGAGACTTCAAATGCTGTTGAAAATAAGAAGACTTTGATCCCAGATTTACTCAAGATAACCAGTCTTCTTATCTGTAAACATAAGTGCCGTATCTTGTTCCCTGTACACATTGAGAGCTCTGGTGGCATTGAAGGTGTCACTAGTGAAGGAGGGTGTGGAATTGGAAAGGGGGCAGCAAATGAGGTGGAAACCACTTATTGTTTTTGTGATTTTTTTTTTTTAAGTTCCATCAGTGCCTAGCCTACTGCCTTATACACAATAGGCATGCAGCCCATCAACTTTAAATATTTGAGTGTTTACATGCTATTGTGACTGCATACTGGGGACACAAGAGTGAACAAAATAGAAATAATACCAATTAGATAGTAACCTGGTGGGGAAAAAGCCCTAAATCAATCATCATACAAATAAATCAAGATTTTAAAATATGATCTACTTCAAAAGAAGGTTACACAGCACAAGGAGAGAAAAAGAAAATATGCAGATCCTGTACACTTAGTGGAAGGGTGAGCTAATAAGGCCTTTTTGGAGAAAAGTGCATATAAATCTGGACATGAAGGATAAGAAAGGGTTATCTGAGTAAAGAAGGGAAGCATAGCAGTCCAAGAAAGGGAACAGCATGAATGCAGGTCTATAGGCAGGGCAGAAATGAATTTGGGATGCACAAAGCAGTCTGATGAACCTGTAGTATGTAGAGTCTGGGACAGAATAGCATAAGATAAAGTTGGAGAGACAGGAAGAGGCTAGACCGTGCATGGCCTTGCAGCCATGATGTGATCTCTAGATTGAAGACCCATGATCTATCCTATGCTACGCATTCTTATCCTAATGGCTTATCCCTGCTTCCTTATTTAGCCTTTAAGATTCTCATGGTTCCCTCTATATTTCTACTCAGGTCCACCGTGATTCTTTCAAACCGTCAGATCTCCATTACTAAATCATGCCCCTTCCGGCCTGTCTTTGTCCCTTGCTGTGCAAGACTTTGCCACTGGTTAGGATGGAGGAGAGCACATGTTCTGTGGCCCAGATAGCTCAAATCGCTAGTCTAATCGACAGCTCTATTTCCGTGAGGAATTCTCCAAAAGCTAAACACTGAGACATACTTTGGGGTATATATATATAAAATTATATATAATCCTCAAGAAATCCGCCAGAGGGAAGCCTATCAGAAGTAAAACAATTATTTACTGCTTTCTACAAAATAAAACGTCCTTTTTGTCCTACATTGCCAAGTCTAGGACCTGTACTTTGAATGTCGCAGAAGCGTTGTGCCTCTCTTTATAACATACCTTCACTACACTGATTTTCATAACACTTCCTGTGAAGAAAAAACAAAGAGGCATGCCTCTTTGACCTTTGTGTCCCATAACTATTTGGCACAGTAGTTCTCACATAATAGGTGACTAATAATAACTACATAGAAAACTTCTCCTAGCACAATGCATTCTTAGAAAGGAGAGGTTCCTGCTGAACAAATTACAGGCCCTGGAGTTAGTGGTGAATCAGTCCTGCATTGCACATATTGCTGAGAGAGGAAGAGACATTAAAAGGGGATAGGAGAGAGTATCGCTTGTTGTAAAATTCTGTATCAGCATTATAGTTGCATATTTACCATAATGTGGCTATGAATACAAATCAGGCACCCAGTCATAAAAAAATACATAACATAAAGGGAATAAAATCATAAAGCCTTCATATATCAAGCACTTACCATGCATCAGGTACTGTGTTAAGAATTAGCTACAAACTTCACAACAGCTCTTCTGGGTAGCTACTATTATTCCTGTTTTATAGATTAGAGACATAAGGCATGGGTAGACATTTGGCTAGAATCACATAGTTAATAATTGATGGAGAAAAATTTAAACCTAGTCTGCCTAATTCAAGCTCCAAACAGCTCAGACTCTGCCAAGAGCACTCAATTTTCAAAGAAGCCTAGGTCAAGAGGCTGGTTAAACATCCCCCTCCAAAAACCTACTGTCTGATGCATTTAAGAGACTGAGATAAGTGATCTGATCCATAAATCATCAAACGAGACATATTATCACCTTTAGCAGAGTTCTTAAGGAACTCTAGCAAGTTGTAGCTCTGCTACTGTGGAAGCAACTTCATACTTTGTTCAAAAATTCAGTCAAGTGGCCTGAAATGTAATGAATTTCTTTTTCAAAATGTTGTTCAGTTTGCTTCTGTTCTATTAAGCAGATCATTTAACAAATGTCAAAGTGAATTTATATATATATAGGTTATATATTATAATATATTATTTTATATATTTATATATTAACATATATTTTTTAATGCATACGAGACAAGTTAAATCAAAGTCGGCTCAAAGAAAGGGTGGTGAGTCTTGTTAGAAAACCCAGAGTGTACTGACTTTGTAACTTCTTTATTTCCCCTAGTTTAGGACTTTGTGAAATATCTGCTATGGGCAAGGCATTTTATGTGCTGAGGATACACTGATGAACAAAAAAGACTCAGTCTCCCCATAAATGCCCCCTCCACAGCCTCAGCTCACTTGCCCCTACATGGACCGTGTTAGTCAGGGACTACTGATTATTCCAAGATCTCTTCAACAATGAAATAATAAAGTCCCATTTATTGGCCTTGGAGAATAGTACAAAGTGTTTCTTATACTCCATGTTTGGTTAGTTCAACATACATTTTAATAATTTGCATTTTTTTAATACATGCTTTTTGGTGATTTTAAAAAATTGAATTCTGAATTTATTATTTTCATTGAGGAATTGTGTGTATGCAATGGCCTTCACGTACAACAGGGAGTCACTGACCCACTGTCAGTAAAACAAGCTTTGTGAAATGTTTTCTCAGAAATGGAGAAACAGTTACGTACATTGTTTCCCATTTTCTTGGTGTCTCTTGTTAGCAGCAGCGTGCGTTTTGTCCGAAAGCTGGCAGGGGTTAGGATGCAGACCGAGGTCATGGACCTGAGCAGAGCTAACTGGTATGTGCAGGGATAAAACCTGCAACTCTTGCCTCATTAGCACCACGTCCCCTACTGAGTTAACCAGCCATACGCAATTGAAGAACTCTGAAGGTTAATTCTTTCTGCCCATAGGTAGAGTTACAGCTCAATGGACTAAGCCTTTAAAATGTTAACTCTCCAAGCAGGAAATTTTAAGGGGAAAAATGACTGGTAGTACCACAAGGTTAAACAAATTTGAAAACAGATCTAAAACAGACTTGGAGTTTTTTCAAGAGTTGCATAAAATATTTTGCAACTTTTATAGAGGTTATGACTCTAACCATGTTTCAACCATGTGATTGCCAGGAACTATTAAAATAAATAGCACAAATAGGGCAATTAAATATAGATACTAACAGCTTCAAACCACAAGAGAAGAGGAAATGAAGCAGCTTTGTTTTTCATCTAAAAACACCCAGGTGAATTTATTTGAAATTAACACAAATACCTGTTTTGAGAAGCTAGATACGGAAGAAGACAGATGAGACTAACAAATTATGATTATTTCTGCCCTCAAGGGAGTCCTGGTCTAAGCTAATGTATCAGTATGAAACAGTGCCCCTGCTAAATTACATACAAACCAGTTAGAAGAGATGGATTCTGAGGTCTCAGCCAAGCAACCACTATCTGGGCAGCTTAAGACAAATGTCATGCCTCCACTTTACTCTTCTTAGGTCTCCTGTGATCCCAAGTCACTGCTCGTCTTCAATAGGCACCCTAATTTTCCTCTCCTGGCTCTTGTGTTTTTTTTTATTTATTTTTTTATTTCCTTGTGTTATGGGAGTACAGATGATTAGGTTACATATGATGCCCTTACCCTCCCTCCCCCCCAAGTCCGAGCTTCAAGTGTGTCCATTCCCCCGGAGGTACGCATCGCACTCATTGTTTGTGGCTCTTGTGTTTTGATGGCACAATGTAGTAGGAGAGGACAGAAAAGTCTCTTTCTGATAAAAAATCCTTCATGTGTGAAATGAGAACTAACCAAGCTGAACTGAACAGGGCCCTGCTCTTTGTCACTGTGTCCATGGTGAATGAAAAATGAACATCACAATGTGCCTGTCTGCATATAAAGGGAAAACCGAAAAATCATTTGGGTACTGGTAGGAGAATATAAAGCCAATAGGTCTTTGGCAATTAGGTGTGCGGATGATGGCTGGATTTGGAACTTTAATAGTAGGACCATGTTACCTGTCTATTCATTTCTCCATGTTGACTTGTTGGCAAAGGGCAAAGGAGTAAAGAGTAATAATTTGAAAATAACTAAAATGTATTTAGTACTTATCATAAGCTATATGTCAGGAACTTAGTAAATTTGGTTTAATATTTGCAATAGGTTGTTGTAAAAGTACAATAGCCAGGAGGGGCAGTCAGGATCCCAACTGAGAGAGCCTGTTTTGCCTCAGCTTTGCCATAGTCCGTGATCTTGCTGCAATGTCTTTGAAACTACAGCGTAAGTAGCGCCCACAGATCACAGTTAACAGGATAACTTGTAATAAGACAAATACAGGTGACTTTTGTTACAGGAGTGATGAAACTTATTAGTACCGAATAATTATACAATGACATTACAGAGTAGAATATAGAGACTATATTGAACAAATAATTCTGAGTAAAAATGTTTTACCTATCCTGAAGTCTGAGGGTGTAGAAATGAAATTACATAAAAATCCTAAAGTTATGGTGTTGAAAAAGAGTCCTCAGATCTTCTAGAATGACATATGAGGGCCATAAAGCAATATTGCAATGTTTACGCATTTACCACATAGTCTACACAAATGGATGTTGTTGAAAACTATATTCTCTTATGTAATGTTAAATCTTTTATCTAATTTAATTTACAGAACTTCTTTCAAATAGTTAGCAACCTTCTAGATGAAGAAAACAAAGAAAAATGGGAAGATGCACAACAGGTAAGGTTGGGGTTATTTCAGAACTCACAATAAAGTTGGCTAAATAAAGGGCAAGACATATGTTAAGAAATTAACGGCCTGCTATTTTAAAAATATAAAAGGGGATTTTAAAAAGGCAGTCTAGGTTTCATTCCAGTAATTTTAGAGAAAACAAATTATCTTTTTTCATATCAGTCTAGGGAAGGAATAATGTTTACGCATGTGAAAAACAACTGAGCAAGTTTAAGTAATTTAAAACTTTAAGGAATTAATACATACTAACTACATGCCTTATGGATTCATTCCTTTCCTGTCTACAGACTGGGAAAAACAGCAAATCTAAAAGCACATATCTCGAATGAAGCTGTGGGGTATTGACCAGTGAAATCATTTGCATTTACTACAATGCTACATGTAATCTGGATCATATCTACAGATGTGCATTTTTATTCAAAGCGAAGAATTGTAAAAATGGGCCCTCATAAAAAAAGTTTTCTGATACTTTGTTCTCTTTGTTTTATGCCTCATCGGTGTAGTAGATGGCCTTATTGCTTTAGTGATTGTTTTTAAATGCCTTGCATTTTTATTTATGCTATACTAACTGACATATAGTTAGTAACTTTTTTGGCGGGGGGAATTACAGGAAAAGTGGGTTAGAGGTCAAGAAAGGGAGAATAATCATGTTTTTAAAAAAAACCTATGGAAATTTAATTTAACTAAATGTTAAACTTCTGTTAGTTTTCTACCTGACCCTTGTTAAAAATCCCAAGAGAATGAGGCAATCTTGAAAAAAAGAATTAATATTTACTGAGGTTCAGGTGAACTATCTATCCTTTTTTTCCCTTTGTGATCATATTCTTGGCCTTCAGGAGTAAAGTGTGCCCTTTATTCCTATTATGAAAGGAACTCTAAAAACAGTCCGGTGTGGGCCTACCTCATTATCGGGTTCAAATTCTGTGCTTCTGGCCATAGCAAGAAAAAACATCACCCCTTAGTTTAAGACCCTGAGTCTATTTTTTTCTACAAGTTTGAATTATATACTATATTTGTCCTTGGCTCTCTTCTAGAGGACAGCCTCAGTCACTCACTGTAAGAAAATGGTGCCTTTCCTTAGAATACAGCTGCAGAGGCTAAACACATCTTTCTAGAATGCAGGAGACTATTAATTATGGATATATTTAGAGCAAATGTATAATACCCTATTTAAAACAAGACTGCAATTCATCAAATGGCGTTATTTACTGCGAGATTCCCAACTTTTACAAATAATGAATGGTGGCAGAACTTCTTGTCAATGGAAAATCCTGCATCTGTCATCCATCTATTTACTTGCAATTTTGAGTTAGCTATAGTCTTATGTTTAAAATATTTTTTCAAGAGTAATGATCCTTAATGCTATTTTTAAAATAACTATTCGAAATTTGAAAAATATATTTTGTAGCTTTTACTAAAAGGCAGTGTCATAATTTCAGCCATGTGGTAAATGGGTCTCCAAGTTTGTGGCACAAAGGGTGGACTTCTTGGAAATAAGGGCTATTTAAAATCTACCAAAGATAATCCTGTGAGTCCCCTTATCTTATTTTAGAAGAATAGCTCAACAAAAGCAAACATAAATTCTGTGTGAATTTGAAAACTCACTGAATAAAATAGTGACTATTGACGTCAGAAGTTTTCTGCAAGCAAAAATGTTTACTGTTGAATAAAAAGAGTCATTTCAGAATTTGTTAGTTACCCATAAGCCCCAGTTATGAAGAATAAAAGTGTGTTTAGATAAAACATCCTACTAAAAAAGTAGTATACTGAAGTAAAAAAAAAAATTCTACACTTTATATAGCACTATTTTACATACTACCACCATGGTTAGAGTTGACAAGTCCAAATCAGTCACTCAGACAAACCATGTTAGTCGTGTGTTCTGTATTTTTTTGTTATATTAAATATTCATGTGTCTATTAGAGCAGGAGGGAGTAAACTACAGCCAGTGAATCAAATCCAGCCTGATGCCTTTTTGTTAATAATATTTTGGAATATAACCACACCCATTCATGTACGGCGTGGTTATATTATCTGTGGCTGCTTTGGTGCAATAAGGACAGAGAGAGATCCCCTGTTCTACAGAGCCTCAAATATTTACTGTTTACAAACAGAAAAAGTTTACCAACCCCGTTCTATAACATTTGACTACTGTTGGAAAAATATAATTAAAAACAAAATCCTCCACCATCCTAAAAAACCTGTCCACAAAGGTGGAAAAGAAAGAAAACACTTTCATTATTGACTAAACTTTAAACTAGAATGCAATGTGTATTATAGAAAATCCACTAAGAGCTTTGCAAAGACAGAAAGAAACCTTACCCTTCTAGGTAGCCAAATAGATATACTCTGTCTCATGTGTTTCTTCAAGAGAACCTTGACAGTACTGTTTGTCACACCTGGTTCATCCTAAATTCACTTGGTAATTAGGGGTGACCATATTATTTGTCAATTGCCTTTATTCAAAGGACAAATAATCTCCTTATATCTTTATAACCGGAGATAATTTTGCAACTTGAAGCAGGGCTTAAGTGACTGCTGAATTTAGGCTCCTACCCTTCCACAGAACCTGAGAGAGCAGCGCTGTCTTCCTTCATGTTTACCTTTCAAAGAGAGACATTCCTGGATCTTTCAGCTGGTAGTAGGCTATTTAACTTTTATAGATTTACGTGCATTTGAAAGAGACAGGGAAAGAATTTACAATTACTAGTTTGGCAAAGTATAAATAAATACACTAAGAAAAGGGAGAGAAGAAAAAAATCAGGGAAGAAGGGAAGCTCTTCCTTTATTTTCAAAAGGAAACATTAAGCCTATTATTTTAATTTGCATTTGTCCTCACACTACACATATACACACACGCACCTACCCAAGGATGGAGAAGAAAAATAAGAAATTTTATGCACATTCTTGGAAGGGGGATGATGAACTTTTAGAATTCCTATTTAATGACTGAAAATGTAGGTAAGAAACAGGATTTGTCCCTCAAATCTTTCTGAAATTAAAAAAATTGCAGCTATCTCTGCCATACTTTTCTAAGTATAATACCCATTGTTCATGTCTTCAAGTATATGTTAGTAAATATATTGCAGATACTCGGTGTCTGATTTGTAGATGGGCACAGCCACAAGCCCTTGTGTAAAATGCACACAGTGCCTACTGCCTGCCCTGCTAAACCTATCTTCTTCCTACTCCAGTCCCTTCCAGTTCTTACTGCATGCTTTTCCACTAGTCAGTGTCTCTTCCTCACCAGCCTTTGCAAATACAAAGCAGCTAGAACTCTCTAATTCACTTAATTTTTCATGGCTGGAAGCTGCAGTGGTGCTGAATGGCATCAAGAAATTAACCTAACTTCAGAAGATTTTCTGCTCTAATGTGGCTATATAATGCAGACTGACTTTATAAGCTTTATGGGTTACACATACTAAAATTCCTGTGAACTTTTAAGTGGCCTTCACATTCTACACACTGTGAGCTATTGCCAGAATCAGGTTGTGTTTAAGAAAGCACTCATCCATTTGTTCTTGTACTGTGTGAGGTGTCATGATTTTGGAAAAAATACTTGCCATGGAGGCAGGTAACCCTGTAGGTAGATAGGTAGATAGGTAGGTAAGCAGATGGATGGACGGATAGATGGATAGATAGGTAGATACTACCTCAGTCACCAGGAAAGATAAAATATGGCCTTAGGTATATTGTTTAACCTCCTTGGGCTTCTGCTGCTTCTTGTCTAAAATATGGATGATAGACCCATAGGTTTGTTTTATATTTGTACATGTAAAGTACCCGCACTAAACCTGTTATTGTAATCCTAAAATTATTGCTAATGCTATTCATACAGTGATTATTACAAGTATTAAAAATAAATGTTTCTCTCAAGATATTTATTATTCAATGGATTTGATAGTTTGTAAATATCCTCGTGATGATGATAATAATTGGTTTTTCTTCCTGTGTTGCTCTTATAGGTGCTAAGCTAAATATGTAAAGAGCCCAATTTCAATGTTTGTTTATGCTATATTTAAGAGATGAAAAGAATTCATCAAAAGTAAAGTCATTCTATTTCTGATTAGATAATCCATTAGGTATTTTGAGTTGCCTCAGATTTATGGGGTATTTATCACTGCATCATATCACTTCCAAAGTTCTTGCTGTGTGATACCTGGTATCATTCTCAACTATTAATAAAAATATACAGCCATTGCCAGTAGCAGAAATTTCTTCAAATAAAATAGAGCTCATTGTGACCTCATTATTCAGGTTTTTAAATTCCAGTTATATGTTCCATTATATGTATAGACTTTTTATTCCATCTAACTTTTGCTTATATTTCTAGATTTATCCTGGCTCCATAGAATTAATGCAGGTGATTGAAGATTTTATTCACATTGTTGGAATGGGAATGATGGACTTTCAGAATTCATACCTAATGACTGGAAATGTAGGTAAGAAATAGGATTTTTTCCCAAAATCTTTGTGAAATTAAAAAAAAAAATTGCAAGTATCTGCACCACACATATTCAGGTGTAACACCCATTGTTCATATCTTTAGGTGTATGTGAGTAAATATATTATGGATACTTGGTGTCCGATTTTTAGATGGTGTCCGATTTTAGATTTTTCCAACTACATGTTCATTACATACATATGTACACACATACATATACATGTGTATATATACACATATATATTTGTATTCATCTTCATGCATTTTTGTATGAATGCCTACAGGCCTACTTGGGTATGTCTGTGTATGTATACATAAAGGATAATATATACTTCTTTTTCCATTTGCCAAATGCTCATTGCTGTCCAATCTAATTTTCAATATATATGTACTAGCGATTTTCAAAAAAACTGAGTCTTCATTATCTTCCATGTATTGTTCCTGAGGACACTGAGTTATTTTCTCACTAGGTGTGCTCCAAGCAGGTGTCGGATCTGTATGTTTGGAGAGCATTTCAGAATTCCTTCAGTGGTGGCACTATAATTTTACTGAATACTTTCCAGTACACAGTGGATCTCTCAGGTCCCTCTGTAGCAGATTCTGTAATGTAACAACCATTATATTAATCAAATGACACATTTTTCTTTGTACTTAAAAATTGACAAGGACAAATAAATAGTTTTCTTAATTATACACATTGAATTGATATAGGTTTATGGTTTTCTCATTTCTTTAAAGCTTCCTCTCATGTCAGTGTGATTCAGAAAGATTTTCTTTCATTTGTCATGCTGTAACAGTCTTCACATAAAAACCACTGAACTATAGATAGTAATGTGTTAAATGAATATATTTTACCCCATATTCTTATTCACAGATGTTTAAGCTTTAGTTTTTGAATTAGGAAGAGCCCTTCTTTGGTGGGGGAATTAACTAGGAAGATTCAACATGTACAGAACATAATTTTTGTATGATTAGGCTTTTAGTGGTTCATTTTACACTCGATTTCTTCTGAAGGTCCTGAAGTCCTACAGGGACTCATTTGATCCTCAGCTATCTTCTATCAGGGTGACTGCAGGTTACAATGAGTTATAGCTAACTACTGGTAATATTCTTCAGTTGAAGAAAGTCTATGAAGCGGAGTCCTCAAAAGTCTGGAGACATTTTCATGCCCACATACCCTCTTCATGTAGCACAAGACCCTACCAGTTAGATTGATGTCTTAATGCATCTTCTGAACCAGCTGGAGGGCCCAGATTTCTCCCCAGGGAGGGTATCCAGCAGCTTGTGCCAGTTCTGTAATGGGGTGAGCTATTCCTTCCTGTGAACAATGAAATTAAAAAGAAACCAAAAGTAGTATCTTTGTTGATGGATGAAATCAGAGAAAACCCAAATTAAATGTCTATTATAAAAATAGCTTAGGCGAGGTGTTATGGCTCATGCTTGTAATCCCAGCACTTTGGAAGGCTGAGGCGGGAAAATCCCTGTAGGCCAGCAGTTCAAGAACAGCCTGGGCAACATATCGTGACCTCATCTCTACAAAAAATTAAAAAAAAAAAAAATTGCCAGGCATTGTGGCACGTGCCTGTAGTCCCAACTACTTTGGAAACTGAGCCTGGGACATTGCTTGAGCCCAAGAGTTTGAGGTTACAGTGAGCTGTGATAATGCCACTGCACTCTAGCCTGGGCAACTGGGAGAGAATTTGCCTGGAAAAACAAAGAAAAAAATGGTGGGGCAGAAAAAGGAAAGAAAGTCTGACAAGGTGAGCTATGAGTTTTAGGGCACGTGAAAGGAAGAATCTAGGGAGATTTTGGGGATGCAAAGTCATTAAAGCTGGAATAATTGTCCTAAGGACCATGTGACTTCAGTGGTGGATGGGGAAGGAGTTTTGAAGGGTGCTATGCCAGATTGGAAAATTGGCAAAGCAATTTACAAGTAAAACTGGGATAGAAAAACAAAGAACTATTGTTTTCTTGTCCTTTTTGTAAATGTTAACATCTAATTCTAAAAGTCATTGCTAATTAAAAGTATTATCAGGTCACTACATGGCATTTATTCAGAATGTATTTTGAGAAAAACTATTTTAGAAAGCCAGTCTCAGAGTCTGGTGAATTTAAATTTGGATTTAAAGTAGGTTGTTTCAGAATAACAGAATGTCAAATTCTCTGTAGCACTAGTATTATCTGTTATATAAATCTTATAAATGTCCACAAATTGTGATCATTTATTCATCTGTACCTTTCTTTTGACTTATCAAGATTGTATATTTGAATATTTTATGTATTAATTTTTTGCAATAAGATTATGTTATCTAAGTTTGCCTTCTTCCTTTAATATCATTAAACTTCAAGACTAACTCATTAACTTTAAGCATGACTCAAAGCAGTTTAATGCTGCAAATAAAGTCAATATCCTTCTATATTGGCTTCAGTCTTATATAAGGCCTTTGATCATTTATGTAGCATCAATCATCCATATTAAAAAGTTATGTTCTGTGTATAAAAATCCCAAACATTATTATACTGGATATCCAAAAGATATTTATTGCTGATTTCCTCAAATACTAGCCCAGAGACTGACTTTGTGTGACTCGAGTCACATTGGTGACTCGAACTGAAGGCTATACTCCATAATATTTAGAAGTTTTTCAAAAGTGTATCCACTAGTTTCAAATTAAGTGATATGAATAATAATCACTATTAATACTCTTCATGCTATCCAAGTTGATACTATACATAAAACATAATTATACTGTTTTGTTGATATTTCCAATGTTTTTGAGCAAGAACATGCATAGAGAATATTTTATAGTAGCAAATTGTAAAACATGTGAGTTGGCATTCACTTGTCTTACATCAAAAGTACAAATATTAATTATCCAACATTATGCTCATGATACTGAACACAGACATGTATATAGGAATGCATGGATACATGTGAGAAATGAATAGAGACTACTTAATTAAAAAAGATTTCCTATTCTTTATGGCCATTTTCTTCAGAGTATGTTGGATTAAGACTACTTAAAGAACTCCAAAAGATCATAATGTATTTTAGAGGGATTATAAATTATTTTTTCATAGAGCCTATGTGGATAGCCACTTCACTTTTCTAAACTATAAGATAATAAATTCCCAAAGAAAGAAAGAAAGTCGAATGGCCAAAAATAAATGTCAAAAGGACCATACAATTTATTAAGAGAGTCTCAGAACCTCACTAATAGCTTATTTCAAGTTTTAGTTTTAGCGTTTCTGTTTTCTAGTTACTGGATGAGACAGAATGAGTTGGAAGCAGAGACAGTGCTATTAGAGGCACATATATGGAAAATAGAATAGATGAAATGCTAGAAAGTAAGGAAAAAGAAGAACTGAAGGAAGGCAGCGGAGTCTGGAGTCCATATTGTAGGAATCAATGACTCCTCATGCCTTACTTTTGAGAGTATTACTTGTAAGACTGAAGACAATAATTTATGTTTAAAATCTTGGCTTTGATTCATCAAGGTTAACAGTTTCTATAATCTGATTAAGATGGCAAGAAAAGGGATGATGTATTTTAGAAAGATTTTCTTTAAAAACGGTTCAAATGAAAAGGCTTGAAACTTCTTTTGTCTGAAAAATGTCCCCACCTGTATCAGCTTTTGATAAATGAAATGCTTTTATATGATAAAAAAATCTGTGAACATTTTGGTATATATGTGTGCATGTACATTTTTGTAGCGAGCATGTCCATAGCTTTGATCTATTTCTTCAAAGATTTATGATCTCAAAAATTTAATACAGGTTTGGAAAAAAAATAGTTCTACAAACAAAGATGTTAAGCCAATGCATTTATAAAATAATCAAGCTTCAATAGAATATTTATTTTTCATATTCACACATGCATGTCACATTTAAAATAGACAATGAAAATCAATAAT
>NW_012148886.1:805244-819006 GCF_000956105.1 Propithecus coquereli | reverse complement strand
ATTTAATATGAGGGGTTTTGGTGTTTTTTTAAGAGACAAGGTCTTGCTCTATTGCTCAGTTTAGAGTGTAGTGGTGCAATCATAGCTCACTGCAACCTTGAACTCTTGGGCTCAAATGATTCTCCTGACTCAGCCTCTGAGTAGGCGGGAGTACAGGGGCCCACCATAGTGCCCAGCTGTTTTTTTTTTTTTTGAGAGATGGAGTCTTGCAGTGTCCTACAGGCCCGTGATCTGGAACTGGTGGCCTTAAGTGATCTTCTGGCCTTGGCCTCCCAAAGTGCTGGGATTACAGGTATAAACTACCACATCTGACCTAATATGAGTTATTTTAAAAAAGTTATTTGTCTTCACTGAAAATACCCTTTGAGGAGTTATTTAAACTTGCTTTCTGTACTTTCTCTCCAAACATTTTCTTTTCAGTTCTTTGCATTCCAATGTTTCTCTTGTCATTTTCCTGAAATTCCTATCGGAAAAGCCTTCTGGAAACTCTAAATTGCCAGATTAAACCTCCTCCCATTTTTCATCCTTCACATCCTCTGTGCCTTGCGAACCACTCTTTCTTTCTTGAAACTGTCCATTCCTTTGACATTTTTATATTCACTACAGTATAAAATAAAATTAAAGGACTTAGAAATATTTGAATTTTTTGGAGGCAATAACATAAAATAAAGAACATGAAGCAATGACAAGGACAGATGTACATTACTTGAGGCCCAGCTGTTGGCAGTTCCAAAGACAAGAGTGTGTAAGATCTGACGTGATTAGGATGATCTGGCAAGTGAATGGATCTCTATTGTTTAACAATTTGTCTAAAGCTGTAGTGGAGTATTTTATATTTTATTATATTTTCAGTTACGTATTTTCCACAATAAGTTCATGTGACATCTTATATTTGTGTTTTTCATTGATAAGTATAGCCTATTCTTTAGAAATTAATTATTTCCACTTTGGACTTAGAACTGGAATTGCATTCACTGAATTGAATTCAAGGAAGATTAGTGATGTGTTGTATGTCACTAGCCCATTAATTTTAAGGTAAAGTTAAAAACAAAATGAATTTGTCTCTTACTATAAGCAAAACCTTTGCCAAGTGATTCAGATCATTAAAATAAATGACTGATCTTCTAGCCTGCAAGAAGATTTAAGCCCAATTGTAGACATAAAAGAATTACATAAATAAATAAATACCAAGTACAGTTTGGTATGTGACATATAAACCATATATTAGTGATTTATTCCAGAGGTGGTTCTGTGGAAAGATCAAAAAAAAATTTCTTAGAGAAGGAAGCATTTAATGTAGAATTTGAAGGATGGCTGGATTGTTGACAATTCAGCATGAAGCAAATAGATGATTATATTCCAGAACATTCTTTTAGCAAAGATGGTATAGAGCTGTCAAAGTGGAGATTGTGTTTAGGGGATAAGTGGTCTATTTTGATAAAAACACATATGTATAGAAGTAAAGGAAATGAAGTAAAATTGGTGAGGCATATTGAGACATAGTTCTGAATTCTAAAGATAAATAGGGAGTCACTGAAACCTGACCTGATGCAAGTTGTGCTTTGGTAGGACACGTGTTAGAGCCAAAACCAGAATTATTGAAATTGGGAAAGACTATAAATGTAGTTAGTCTGAATATAGTTAGAAGGCTTTTTACAGTAATCCATGCAGGAGATAATGAAGACAGGAATTAGTGGTAGTAAGAATAGAAACCAAAATGTGGGTATGAATTTGAGACTCTGAGGCTAAAATTGATAGGATTCCATAACTGACTGGAGTGTGGCAGATAATGGAGGGATTGAGATTTTATTTGTTCTACAAACATTTGATAGTATCTTCCATATATTAATATTTAGACAAGTATAGCCTCCATGTGAAAAAAATAAAATAAGATCTTGCATTTTGTTAGAGAAGTCAAATCTGTAAATACACACCTGGTGATCAAGTTCATAAAAGTGACAGTTGAAGCTATAACAGGTTTTTCAATTATCAATATAGTAATAAGAGAGAAGAGACATAAAGTAGTGATACCTACATTAAAAACAAAGAATCAGATCAGGTGTCTGAGTAAGAATGGTTAGAGTAGTAGATATAAGGAGTTCCAGGCCAGGCTGTACAAAATCAGTGTCATATAATTAATAGGAGGGAGAGAACATTTCAAAAGGAATACTTAGGCTGGGCACAGGGGCTCACGCCTGTAATCCTAGCACTATGGGAGGCTGAGATAGGAGGATCGCTTGAGCTCAGGAGTTTGAGACCAGCCTGAGCAAGAGTGAGACCCTGTCTCTAGTAAAAATAGAAAAAATTAGCCAGGAAACTAAAAATAGAAACAACAACAAAAAATTAGGCAGGTGTGGTGGCGAGCACCTGTAGTCTCAGCTACTCGGAAGGCTGAGGCAGAAGGATTGCTTGAGCCCAGGTTTGAGGCTGCATGAGCTAGGCTGACGCCACCGCACTCTAGCCTGGGCAACATAGTGAGACTCTGTCTCAAAACAAAACAAAACAAAAGGAATACTTAATACCAATTACTAATAAAGCTCAGTTATTAGAGTTAAGAAAAATCTTACATGATTATTGATGGTACAACATGAAAATTCTCAAGGAAAAGTACAGGCACAGTGAATAGAATCTAAATTTCCATCAATGGATTACACTCTTAATATTTTGATATAGTTATCTCCGTGGATTTATTTTGCACAGATGAATGTTGCTATACCCATTTACAGCTATTTCACAACTATTCCTTGGAAGTTACTTAAAGGTGAAAATATCAAATAAAAAGGGAATATTTTTTAGACTAATAATATCTCCAAATACATAATGTTATAATTATTATTTATAAGGAATTTCAAAAGTTGTTCTTATATATAAACCCTAAGAGATATAAGATTCTTGAAAATATAGCTTCAGTTCCTCTCCAGTAATCCAATAAGGCCAGTGTCTTGAGAACATTAAAATTAAGATATTTTTCTTTGCTAAGCTAGGTATCACTGTCTTTTTTTGGTTCAGAAATATTAAACATTGAGCTTTTAGAATAAACATTCATACTTGATATTTTCTGAAACTGAATCCAAATTCAGTCTGAATAATAGAATAGTACAATCTTGAGATCTCCTTTCTCTCTCTCCACAATGCCTTTTCATCTTTTCAAATCTATGTCATTTCTTGCATTCACTGGCAAACTTAATCATTTCTTTGGTAGAATATCTTATTCTTCACTTGAGAAGCCAACTTCAATCTGATGATATCATTATAAAATGGAGTGGCTTCTCTTTCTAGGTTTATTTTCCTTTCTGTCACTGCTTAGTTTTGTAATTCACACGTCTCCATCTCTTGTTTAACTTTATTTCTTTAAAAATAAGACACTTTTAGTCAGTTGACACCAAGCCCCCAAAATACACAATTTAACATCATTTTTATTTGTAGCACCTGACGTCGGTTCAGTCAGCTAGACTTGAACCTAAAAATGTTATTAATAGGTTCTGCCTTTGCCTTCTGGCTCTTTACCCCTCCTGCTAGACACCTGAAGCAAGTGTGTGGTTTTCTGTAGGTCAGAAAGAAAAAAATCTAAAAATACCTATTTCTTTGTTGTACTAGCATAATGGTTTTCTTGAGAAAATAAATAGTTCAAATGGACCTGGAATGATGTGCAGCACTGAGTTCTTTGATTATTTCTCATTTAATAAGAATTATTTCATGGGTTTTACTGTGATTCACTTATTCCAAATGGCTGGGTATGGAAGGCTTGAGGAGGTTGTGGTGAAAGGCAGTGCCAGACCCTTCTAGGGGCAGGCAAGAGGAACTACTCAGGGATGTGGATGGGCGATCTTCCACCCAATTGAGACCCCCAGGCTAAGGTGCTCCCTAATGTTAGTATTATGGATTGGTAATGATTCATGGATTTAATTGGCTTTATGAGGTCTCAGATATTCATTCAGGAAATATGTGCCACGTTCTGTTCTAGGTCCTAAGGATTTCTCAGTGAGCAAATTAGATGAACCTCTTGTTCTTGTGGAACTTACGTTTTATTACAGAGAGACAGATGTCAAACAGATGCCATCTAACATACCCAGTGGTTGTAATTGCTATGAAGAGAAATAAAGCAATCCAACAGGGTGAGGGGACAGAGGGTCAAGATAGGAGTGTCATTTGGGGAGGATGGTCAGGGAAGGCATCACGTCAGCGAAGCGAAATTTGACTATAGACCTGAGCCTTCAGAGAATGAGGTGCAGTGGTATGCAGGGACAGAACACTTCAACAGAAGGAGCTATAAGTACATATATGCACCCTTGTGCTTCAGATATTGGAGGAACTGGAGGAAGCCAGTGGTGCTGGAGTGGCTGAGCGAGGGGCTGTGGGAGGAGATGAAGACAGAGAGGGAGTGGGAAGTGAGACTGTGAAAGGCATTTGAGGTCTTAGCAGGATGCAAAACCATTGGAGGGTTTGAGCAAAGAAAGACATGCAGTCATGTGTTGCTTATCGACAGAGATGTGTCCTGAGAAATGCATCTTTAGGCAATTTTGTTGTGCAAACATCATAGTGTGTACTTAACAAACCTAGACAGTATAGCCTAGTACACATGTAGGCTATGTGGTATAGCCTATTCCTCCTAAGCTACAAACCTGTACAGCATATGACTGCACCAGATACTGTAGGCAACTATAACACACCTGTAAGTATTCGTGTATCTAAACCTATCTAAACATAGAAAACATACAGCAAAAATGTGGCATGAAAGACAAAAAATGGTATACCTGTAGAGGGCACTTACCATGAATGGAGCTTGCCAGACTGGAAGTGGCCCCAGGTGAGTCAGTGAGTGAGTGGTGGGTGAATGTGAAGCCCTCATGGTTACTGTACATTGCCGCAGACTTTATAAATGCCATACACTTAGGCTACACTAAGTCTATAAAAAATCTTTTTTCTTTCTTCAACAATAAATTACCTTATTTTACTGCTACTTTTTAATTATTTTTAACTTTTTGACTCTTTTTTAATAACACAGCATAAAACACAAGCACATTATACAGCTGTACAAAAATATTTTCTTTCCTTATATCTTTATTCTGTAAGCTTTTTTCCATTTTAATATTTTTATGTTTTTTTTTTTACTTTTTAAAATTTTTTTGTTTAAAAAAAAACACTAGACACAAACACACATATTAGCCTAGGCCTGCAGAGTCAGGATCATCAATATCACTGTCTTCCACCTTCACATCTTGTCCCACTTACTAGAAGGTCTTTGGGGGCAATAACATGAATGGAGCTGTCATCTCCTATGATAACAATGCCTTCTTCTGGAACACCTCCCAAAGGACCTGCCTAAGGTTGCTTTACAGGTAACTTTTTAAAATTTTTTTAATAAGCACAATACTCTAAAATAACAATAAAATGTATTGTATAGTAAATACTAGGCTATAGGGATTTCTCAGCTGCATTATAATTTTATGAGACCACCATCATATATACGGTTTGTTGTTGACCAAAACATCATTATGTAGTGCATGACTGTAATCTTCTTTATGTTTTAAAGGAAGCATTCTGACTATGGAGTGGAGAATAATAAGCTGGGGAGCATGAGTGACTACAGAGAGACCAACGTGGTATTTATTGCAATAGGCTAGAGGCTAGAGAGAACACAGAGATTTGGACCAGGAGACACTGGAAATATTAATAGTGAGAAGAGGTCAGATGGTGGAGATATTTTGACAGTTGACCTGTCAGAGTTTATTAATGTTTAGAAATAGGGCATGGAAGAAAGAGAGGGTTCAAGGAAATATTTCCACTGCATCTTTAAGAATCCAACTACAGAAGTAAGATTTATGTCAAAAATTTACTTTGGTGACCATGTAGATGTCTTTAACGTTTAGAGTTCAAAGCAAGTTTTTTTTTTTTTAAATATATATATATATATATTTTTTCTTCCCTAAGTTCAACACAAATCCTTACTCCTGCAGTGTAAGCCCATTGCAATTTTACTGTTCTCAGGGAGATTCAGCAATTTTATCCTTAGAAGCCGTTAGCATCCTGTCATCATCCCACCATCCAAATCTTTGGGCAAAAGCCAGAATGAAATTGATCATTAAAATGACTTTGTAAAGCTGTAACTCAGAGTGAGCTGCCAGCTAACAAATGAAGTAAACCCTACTTTCCCTTCCATTTTTGTGCTTTTTTCTTCTATTTGCAAAGTCATGGAGCCTCAAGAATAGAAGAATTCAAGTCGAACAAGAAACTAGTCAGCTCCATTTTACTTATTAAAACTATTTTTATTCTTTAAATAAAAGTTTAAAAAATAACAATATATAAAAATAGTTTATTATCCAAGTTGGAAAGACTTTTGCAAAGCACCTTTATCTCTACAGCTTAAAAAGAATGTAATTTGTAATAGTACTACCATCATAGTTACAACCTTGGACCTTAACGTAGAAAACACTGATTATATTATGGTGCTTCAAATTATCGGTAAGCTTGTATTCTTTTAGAAGTTAACTGGGATGAAAATAGTTAAACAATGCTTCCAGCTTTATCTAATCTATTTTATACAGCCATACTCAAGGACACAATTGTAAGGTTTTTGGATGGGCGACTGCAGAGAAAGAAAGATGAGCAGAGTGAAAAGGGCAAGCAGCGAGGCTTTATTGGGGGAGGAGGAAAGAGAGTGCTCCCGGGCGAAGTTCACTGGTCCCGAGAGAGGGGGCCAGAGAAGTCTGGCACCTGGAAGTGTTGAGTGGGCTTATAAAGGTTTTGGAGTTGGGGGATGGGGGTTTCTTTTCGGCGTGAACTTTTGGCGCCCAAAGCAGAGAGTTCTTTGTTACAGCCTTTAGGGCGGGACTCATGGGCTTCCTTTTTCTCTAGAGAGGGGAGGGGTGCCCGCCACCAGCCTTACAACAACCATTCATGGAGTCATTATTAAACAATGCTTCTTATACCTGAAAAACTTGAAAACATTGTTGATAGTTATTCTTTCTTCATTTCAGTAACCTAAATAACCTAAAATGTCTCTATATTATCCCCATATTATGCCAATTTCTAGCTCCAATCTTAACTTCTGAATTCTTTTCAGAAGTGCCATTTAAATACAATATGTAGAAAAATATTTTTGTTTCTCTTTTTGCTCCTCAGGATTTCCAAGGAAAGTTTTGGTAAAGCATCCTTTGTATTACATAGCATTCCCCAGTTTAAGGTTTCCACAGATGTTCACGATCCTATTTACTCCTAACAATCTTGCTGCCTGAGTGAGAAGGGCACCCACACAATTTGTCCTACATCAGTGCTTCCCATTCAGAGTGGCTGCATTTTCCCCTTTGCATCTCAGTAATTGAAAGTTAAAGATTTGTTTCATTATCTTGCTCAGCCAACCACACTCTAACCTACTTCTGCTATATAATGAACTTCAGTGGTGTTTTTTTTTTTTTTTGTTAATGTGACTCTAGGGAAATCATACTCACATGTTCTATATTTCTACATCGAAGTAAAGTAACTCCTAACCATTGTTTTCTTTTGTAGTAATATTCTTCATAGGTGCTTACTTCATTGAGAAATTTAAAACTGCTTTTCTGGCTAATTACACATTTTTACCTTTTATAAATCTTTTGTAACATATCTTAGCCAATGAAAATTTTGTGAACTTGTTTGTTATTCCTTCAGTCTCCAATCCTTCAGTAATTGCCTAGTGGAGAATGTACAGACAGAGGACCAAATCTTTAGTTCTAAAGGCCGTCTTCTCGTTTGGATTTTACTGGGAAAATGCTATTGGTTTAAAGAAACCTAAGGAGTTCACACAAACCTCAGTTGAAAACGTAAGATATTTACAATGCACAATAACGTGCAGCAGCATGGGGAACATGATTAGGAAAAGCAGAAGAAAATTCGACTTCTACCATAGCTTTGCATACATATGAGAAAAGAGGTTAAGGCCTAACAGATGAAATGTGTATAACAGAGATAGTGATGGTGAAGAAACGTGCTTCTTGGTGTACTGGACATGGATTGTGAAAGTTGTCCTCAAATAGAAAACTATAACTTCAAAAATTAAGATTTCTGTTAAGAATATGGGCTGAGAATTACTGAGTTTCTCATATGTTGACACATAGACCTAGCCATAAACATTTTGGGTTTGAGTTTTCTTTATTCTCTTTAAAGAATTTGAGTTTCTGCAAAGAAATTTTTGATGACCTCTGTATCCTAGAAAAGCTATGAAGAGAAGCTTTGCATAAGGGGGTTGGTGCTTTAAAGGCCTCCGGTAAAGAAATCTGGCAGGGGACTTTAACTAGGGAAAGGCTTTTAGAGATGGGGTTGAACAAAAGGACCATCTGGGGAACTAAATGGCTTTCTGTTTCCCTGGAGAACTTGTATCTAAAAGATCTGGAAATTTTAGGACTTCCCAGGATGACTTCATTCTTCTGTTTGAGATAAATTCCTTTAGAATCTGGTAGATTCACATAAAGCATAAGTAGAAAGATAAAATCTAAAGCCAACTGAAAACAAATTTTAAACTTTATAATATATTACTTCTGGTCTTTATTGGTGTATGCAATGTAATAAGGATTTGAAATTAGTAAAATTAGCATACTATATGCCTTCTTTCCAGTTTTGCTCTTCAAATTAGAAGGATGTTACTGTGAGTTTGTGTGAATATGAAAAACAATCCCAATTTAACTGTTTCTATGGCAATAATTGCTTATCTCTATGGAAATAGTGATCTGCCTATATAACAATAACCCGTGAAGAGAAAAGACACACTGATTGCCTTTTAAATTTTTTTTTTCTATTTTCATGGTTTTACCTTTTCAGAAGTCTTATTTTGTTTGGTTATGCTAAGAAATCTGGGCTATATAATTCCTCTTCTCCATTGTTTCTTTTATTGACTTCTAAATAAATTGGTTCTCATCTGACTATGAAAACTAAAAAAATATGACTCAAATTAAAGATTGTGCTCTTATGTCAATGTAAGCAGAGATGCCATTTTTTACCTTTTAAAATACGCTGGCTTTGGAGCTAGACACATCTGGCTGCAAACCTTGACGGCACCATAGCTAACTGACTTTCTCAAGTTATTTCTTCTCAAAATGCCTCAGTTTTCTCCTTTCTAAAGGCAATTATATCATCCCTGTAGAGTTGTTGACAAGATTAAAGATAACATATATATAGCACTTACAAACACAAGACCAAATATAGGATCTGCTACTGATTTGGTATGTGACTTTGGTTAGGCCACTCGGTCTCCTCTGGCCACATTCTGCTCTCCTAGAGAAGCTCTAGAGTTCCTAACTAAATTTAGTACACCACATATTTTTTTACTCTGAATATTCCACTTACTGTGTACTTCACAAAGAAGACCAGAATCCCAGACTTCTAAGCAGACATTATGATTAAACTAGAAAACCATGTGTGCTGTCTGTTTTAAAAGGAGTGTATTGCAGAATTGCCTTCTGGATGTAATGACAATTCAGGCTGACAAATATTTCAGTGGTACTTGGCATTTTGCTATCTTAAGAAGCTACTCTTCTCTTCCATGTATTTATTTGTCATTAGTCAGATCTTAGCTCTCTTGAATGATTCATACAAAGAAATCTTTTCTGCTTTAATTTTATAATTTCTTATTAATGTATAATTCATCGACTGGTGGTCTGCAAGATTTTATTAATTATCTCTATAGATGTATATAATAAATCTGTAGCATTGCTACATTCTCTGGAATTCATAAATTAATTTGTTCATTCTTGTCTTTAAAGTTTTCTGTACAGTCCAAAATATTTTTGTGCTTTTGGAACCTACTTAAAATTCCATTGAAAAGTTTTAACTTTAAAAATGTAAATAATTTCTACTATGTCTAGTTTCATGTGTTTTCTTTAATTTGGTCTTCTGTTTTTGTCTGTGGCATATATATGTAAGAGAGTGGTATAAATATGTGTTTATGTATTATTTTCTCAAATATTTATTAGTGTTTGAACCAGAAATGCAGCTGTGTTAGATATCATTAAAATTCATACTATGGGCTTAGGGGAAAATTAGATTTTTCTCAAAGTTACATTAAAGAATGAAGATTTTTTTTTTATAAAAGTTAAACTGAATTGAGATTCCTACAATAACAAGATTTAAAGGGTGTGTAATTTTATATACTGGACAGCATTATATTCAAGGTATAGTTGATGACTACAAAATAGAATATTATAATTGTAGGGACTTAACAGTTTGTAAGGGAATGATTTATATTGGTTAATAGGCTATATTCCCAAATACATATTCTGAATTCAAATAAAACCTGACCCATTAGTTCTATATCTGGATTCTCAGTCCTGTTCTATTGGTCTATGTATCTGTTCTTGTGCCAGTACCATGTTGTTTTCATTGCTGTAGCCTTGTAGGATAGCTTGAAGTCTGGTAAATTGACGGCTCCCAATTTGTTCTTTTTGCTTAAAGCAAATATATATTACCAAAGTGTTTGTACCCCCATAATATTCTGAAATTAAAAAAAAGAAAACGTAGGGGAAAAATTAATGCATCAACTCTATATTTGCAAAAATTATAATTAGTTTTTATGTTCTTTTTAACTACATGTGATTTACTGTAGTGAAACACTCAGTTTGATCTTAGAGTATATTTTTGTGTAGCGGAAGGTGGGGAGAGTAAACTATTATTTATTTTGAGGATTTTTGGTTTTTGATTTGATAATCTCCAAAGACCAAAATTATTTTCTGAACTTTGGTTGTCTATTGCTTGAGAAGAAAAAGAAACAACGTTTGCAAATGTAGAGTTGATGCATTAATTTTTTAACATTTGTGTTTGCTTATAATTCCAATTGTAAACTCATGAATCTCTATTATAATACCTCCAGGATCTGAAGATTATTTTTGCTTCATAATGATCCAAAATTAATCTATGAAATGGGATTAAGTGTATTTGGTTCAGACCATATTGAAGGATCAAATGAGGTAATGTGCTGCTACTAGCACTGAAATGCTTAGTCAATGGTGTCTTCTGTTACTGCTATTTCTTCCTCCTCTTTCATCAAAAAATTACATTTGTTTAGGAGTACATACCTGAGTTTTCCTTATCTTGAAAAAGCATAGAACCCATGATTTCTCTTCAGTAAGATGAAGTGGCTAAAATTCTACAATTAAGCCAAGACCTGATGGTTCAGTAATAATTAGCCATAGAGGAGTTGGTATGAAATGAAAGGATGCCATTGTAATTGGAGAGTAGCTGTCAATGGGAAAAGTCATGAGCTTACACTGAAGAGGAAGTCAAAGACCAGGTCAGGGATACACACTGGAAAGGATTTTGTATTTTATACAAGCATAACAGGAAATCACTGGGAGTGACATGATTCAATTTATGCTTAAAATCTATTCTGACTGAGGTGTGGAGAGTGAATTGGAAAAGCACAAGAATGGAAGTGGGGAACATAGTGATGCTTTAATTTAGGAAGGATTTAATGGACTAATGTGTGGCAGTGAAGGTGGGGATAAGGAGACAACATTAATCTATGTTTTAGATGTGAAACTGTAAACACAGTGATGAACGGGATTCAGAGTGTGTGGATGTGGACATGCCAAGGATAACTTACTGATTTCTGGTTTGAGTAAGGAGTGTAATTGTCCACAGTATTTTATACAGGGCAGAGAATGGTTAAGGCAGAGGAAGATAAAAAGGAATTGGCATATATTGAGTCATACTGGAGTGAGATACCTGCTTCTGACTTAATCCTCATGGAAGGCTATCGATTTTTTACAAATGGTCAAACTGAATAGCAATTAAATTGTTTATTTATAGGGTAGAGTGTTTAGTCGGGAGAAAAGACAAAGAAATTTGTGCACAGTATATATTTAGTTTGGCTATATCTGTGATTTCAGGCATACATCAGGGGTCTTGCAACCTATCCCCTGCAGCTACTGGGGCGACTACTCTACGTTGAGGACACGGGCAGGCAAATTCTTTCAGTAAAGGGCCAGATAGTAAATTATCTTAGGATTTGTGGATTACGTAGTCTCCATTGCAACTACTCAACTCTGCCATTATAACATGTAAGCAGATGGGGATAATATCGTGAAGCTAAATAATAGAGAGAGAGGCTCTCTGAAAGAAAATGATGTTCATTCGGGAGTGCACATTGCAATGTGAATACACATGCCATAGTAAACTATGTGTGTATTCAGAAAAGGAAAGGAAGACAAAGGTTTTTAAAGGAAAATTGAAGAGGATTACATGATTTTTTGAGATAATTATCCCTGGCAACAAGGATCAGTAACAAGGGTGGTGCCCATCTGAAGTTGGACAGTTACTGGGCAGAAGTCATTGCAAAAGTATATTTTTGTGTAAAGTCATGATGACCTCTCTGCAAGGCTGTGGTTTTTGCAGAATCTTTTGGGATAGTTCTTGTTATCAGGCATTTATGCACGAAAACCCTCTCTTCATGGCCTTCCCCCAATCTATTTGTCAGTTTTTTGGTTTTTTGTTTTTTGACACAAGTGACTCCGTTTTGATTCTGACAGCTTTTATAATATGTAAATGGATGGGTGTGACTGTGTTCCAATAAAACTTTATTTGTAGTCATTGAAATTTGAATTTTATAGAATTTTTACATGCCAGAAAGTATCATTCTTCTTTTGATTTTTTTCAACCATGTCAAAATGTGCAAAATATTTTTAGCTTTCAAGCCATACAAAAATAAAGGATGGGACAGATTTGACCCACCCCTGGTTGAGACAATTCATCTTGAACATAAGTCATGTGTATGGCTTTGGCAATACTCTGTGCATCAACATTATTAAATGCTGGGGCAGTGGGAGTGGCCTGAGAGGAAGTTCAGGGAGTCCTCCACAGAGAGCACTAAAGTCTGATGGAAAGACCTTGAGCAGAAAGCAGAAGTGTGCCCTGCCACCCAGAAATTCCCAGGCTTTGAAATGGCTAATGGATAAAAAACAGAATTTGAAGCTGATGACTCACAAATGTTTTTGCCATTTTGATGCCGGAAAGGTATATGAAAAATAGTTAACTATTTAATGTTTTGATATGTATAATACATCATTAGAAACTAGTAAGTTGAAAAAGAACTTTTAAAATGCCACTTAGGTACTTTCTTGACTGCCCTTTTAGTTTTGAGTATCAGAGAATCCTACTCTTTCTCCAAAAAAAAAAAAAAAAAAAATCATAAACTCCTAACGGGAAGAACGTCTCTCATCTGAATCTCTGTGAGGACGCTCCCGGGATTTGGGGACCTTAAGCTGTGTAAGGGTGATGGTGGAGGTGGGGCTGACGGAACTCTCTCTCAGAGCACCGTGGACCCTGCAGAGGCCCTTGCCTAGCTGCTTTATATCCAGGGAAGTGATGGCTACATGTTACTCTCCTGCAGTCCTGTTCTTTCTCTGTGGCCCTCAACATTTCAATCCCATCCTTTTGGAAAAGAAGACAGAATAGATGAGGGAAGCAAGTATAGAGAAGAACAACTAAAAATCTATCTGTATAAATATTTGAATGTTTCCTATAGACCACTGCTGCAAAATCCTAAA
The DNA here is from genome assembly GCF_000956105.1 of Propithecus coquereli. Taxonomy (NCBI): domain Eukaryota; kingdom Metazoa; phylum Chordata; class Mammalia; order Primates; family Indriidae; genus Propithecus; species Propithecus coquereli. Next base: position 805,495 of record NW_012148886.1, on the reverse strand, counting down.
ACATGAGTTTTCATAGAAATGTTAGAACATAAAGATTGTGCTAGGCAAATTAAACTGAGTATATATATCTATATCCCCTTTTGATAACCACCATTCTTCAGCAGTATCTAGTTTTCATCTCCTAAAAGATATGTGGTTGTTATATTTCCTCAAACGAAATCATTATTCCTGCCTTACATACTTAGTGAAAAATATTGCAATGAGGCGAAATAAGTTTGCTATTAATTTGTTAGGCAAAATCAAACTGCACC
>NW_012148886.1:800550-804829 GCF_000956105.1 Propithecus coquereli | reverse complement strand
GGGGATCATACTGCATGCGGGCTTGGCTCAGTCCCTATCTGTTTGTTACGGATACACAAGGAAAACTAATAGGTGCTTTCTAACACGCTGAGGCAATAGTGCATCACTCTCCTCAACCCCATATTTTTCTTACAGAATTTCAAAACCATGCAGGTGACCATCTATAAATATTGAGCAATGTTTTCTACAAGCAATTCCATTTTTATAACTGGCCAATTTTCTAATATTGATGAATCAAAACTCAGTTTGTAAGCTGTTCCCTCTGAATCAACATGACAAATGATGCAAACTTCAACTATATTAGAAACATCAATGTAAGGAAACAATGAAAAGGGCAGATTTTAGGGCAGCCCTTAAACTTCTGTATCCCCTTACATGGTTGTTTGTGTTTAGAAGGTGCCATTGCCTGGGTGTTTTCTCTAATCATTTACATCACATCGAGTGCTAAAGAATTTGAGTCGTGGCATTAAACACTTAGGTCAATACTTAAAAGTAGTGCTTTTGAAGTGCTTTTTGCAGTCTGTGTTCTTAGCTGCAATGGAAATATTGAATTCATCATTCATGATGCAGTGGTTCTCTTACTCTATTGAGGCAATATATTTTTAAGCTAGCTAACCTTGTGTACTCAAATAACCAGAAAAGGCAGGCCCTTCCCTCTGGCAGAATCTATCAGGAGGGAAGGAAAGAAGGAAGGGAGGGAGGAAGGGAGGAAAGAAGGAAGGAATAGATAAAGGAAAAATAAACAAGGCTGAGTAAAAAGAAACCCTTATTCAACTCTCTAGGTGGTACATTTAAGTACTAAAGGATGAGCTCTATTTATTTTAAGTATGGTTCCTGCCTTTGGTTATATGAATATATTCAACATAAAGTTTTAAATACATAATCTCATGCCTAGGGTCACTGAGGGACAACAAAAAAATAACATTTGCTATGAAAGTCTAAAACTTTATCATAGAATATGAACACACAATGGGGGTAATTCCCTTGGATTTGATTATGGGAAAACCTGCTCCAATAATAATAGGCAACATTTACATAGGACTGTCCAGGCTCCAGACACTGGTCTAGATGCACTACTCTCAGCTCTTGTCAGTAACTTATTTACTCCTACAACAGCCCAATGAAGAAGACAGTATTATTATTCTCATGTTACAGAAGACAACTGAGGCACAGAGAGACTAGGCAATTTGCTCAAAGTCACATAACTTAGAAGATACACATGGAATTTATCTTTCAAACTGAGACTTTTGAGACTGATAGGGGATGCTTTTCATAATTACACATAACAGCAAAGGTAAACCAGAACCGACCTGTGAAAACTAGGTTGTATGGTTACCCTGAAAAATCAGAGACTGGAATCCAGGGTCCAGATCCAGAGTCCACATGCAAGCCACTCTGGTGACTACTGTTCTCTGTGTGCCTTTGTCCATTTTGCTAATCTCTGCAGGCCTCATCCAGACACTCTTGCTTTCTTGCTCCTAGCCTTTTCCTTCCACATGTCCTCCATTCCTTCCCAAAATGTAAGCAGTGTATCAGATTAACTACCTCCAATTTTTACGTGGACCACTCACAATACAAGGATGAATAAGACAGAATCCTCGTGCTCCAGGACCTCAGTAAGGGTGAAGGGCTAAAACATCATGATTTCCCTCAAGAACAAGGTTAGAAGCATTATTCTGCATTGTTTAATGAAAGAAGTGCTCAGTGGTTACCAAGAAAAATGGCTCACGTGCTTGTAGACCCATCTGCCAAAATTCTCTTATGCTTTCTGATGAATAGAAATCTATAGTGAACCTGAATCCTTTGAGAGCTTGGCCAATAAAAGACATGATGCTCTCAAAGGAATTGTATGCTGCCTATCCAAATTCAAAATGAAAGTGTTAAAATTGCAAAATGGAAGTGCAGCTGGTTTTGCTCCAAGGTTTATCAGTGATGAGTCACCTATTTTTATTGCATAAGAAATCAAATGTAATGTCGTCATGAAAACACGATACAGTGAATTTAGGATAACTCTTGGAGCATTCAAGATGTGCCTGTTTGTTCAGGGATACTGAGTCCTTTGAGATTTATTTTAAGCACTTTAGTCTTCTGTAAGAAAGGCATTTTTTTCAATTTTTGGGGAAAGTTGCTCCATCATAAACACCCACAATGACTGGCTTTAATTCATCAGTTGTTACAGAAGCAGGGTATGTAGACTGTGCACTTTTATGTCCCTTTGTCAGCATGAGATAATATTTACTTAGATTCAATTTAAGGCGTTAATTTTTAAATCTTACCTCTTTGGTATTCACTTAAAATACGAGCTTCCCATTTCCCTAAGGACTTTAACTGCATCTAAATTTTACCTAGTGGTTTTGAACAGTTAAACTCAGTAAAGAAGGAAAGGGATTGAGGATTGATCCAAGTGTCTGGAACAGGAACTGAAAGTCGGAAGCAAAAGTCACCTTTAAATTTCATTTGCTATAAGGAAATAGATTTTCTGATTAATTTCTTAGGGGTCATGGAGAACCACAATGTCGCCTTAGATATCTGCCTAGCTAGGTTCAAGGTAAATATATATCATTTTAAATGTTTCATATTTTAAAGAACGTGTACATTGATAACTTGAAGAGTAGCTTTTGAATCCCATCAATCTATTCAGTCATATCTTTTTCATAATGGGTTTATTTGAAAGTATAATCTTACTCGAAGAACTACATTGCTAAAAGAGTAAATTCTAAGTGTTCTCACCACAAAAAAAAAAAAAAGTGAAAAGTATGTGAGGTAAAATGTATGCTAATTAGCTCAATTTAGCCATTCTAAAATGTATACATATTTCAAAACAACATACTGTATGTGATAAATATATTCAATTTTGATTTTCTAATTAAAAATAAAATAACTCAAGAAACAAAGTCATATTCCAGTAACTTAGTTACCATCTAGGCAAAAATCTTAAACTACTTGAAACTTATATGTACTTATAATATTTAAAAAAAAACCAAGACATTCCTAGTATAATTAATGAATAAATGATTTTGTGCACTCCCCATGTGGGAGACTATTGCAATTTAAAGGACTTGTTGCACAAATTAGTGCTCCTAATTGATTTTTACATTCCTTTAAGCTAGACTATGTTCAAAAGTACAATCTAATCCATATAGTCATAATTTAACAGCTAATGTACCTCTAATTGAAGAATGACTGTACTTCATAAAGTGAGATACGTGAATGTATAACTATATCAATTTATAGATTTATGAATATGGTATTAGGTTAGCATTTATTAAGGGTAAAGTAATGTATAGTTGATATAGAATATACTTTCTCCATTTGTTATTTGTTTTCTATTCCATGTATATACAAACAGAAAAATTATTAGATCTCAGAGTCCAACAATTTATCTCTTGTTCATTTTCCTTTATATTAATAGAAACCAGTTGTATAACAGTCAGAAAATCTTCCTTTCTTTTCATCAGTTTTCAGAGCAGAGAGGTGAAATAAATTTCTTCCAAACCTCAAGACAATCAAAATTATAATCAAAGAATTTGAAAACAGATGCACTTAGATTTGCATGTTAAATAAAGCTTAGGAGACTTAAGAAAGAAAATGCTGCTGATAAACTTACCTGTCCATCTGTATGCAGAAGGTATTTGGACCCTTTAGCAGGTAGGGACTGGGTTATATATTGGTAGCAAAAAGGATATTGTTTTAAAATGTAAATAAACTAATTAGAGCTGTTATCCAAAACAGCATTTAACACCCATAACTAATTTATATGTTACCCAGTACCTTCTTTCCTTCAACATTTAGTTACAAAATACAGTTTTAAGCTTAGCATGTCAAATTACAAGCCAAATGAAATTCCATCCTATGCTGATAATGGATTGTGTAATAGCCTGAAAGAGCTTCAATAAAGTACAATTTCACTAATGTGATGCAATAATATATAACCAATTTAATGTGAAACTAAGCTAGTGGTGCAGTAATATATTTATACAACTAATATTGTTAAATTCTTAATTTTCATCCTCTCAATTTAAATTACAAATTCCTTCAAATGAAATCTGCTTACGAAGAGCCTAATGGTTTTTTTTTTTACTTTAGCTTTTCCATTGTGATAGCTTTTACACTTTCCCTGTCATCTTTCCATTTAAATCCTCCAAGGGACACTTGAAGCTTTAATGTAGTACAAGCATGGACCTACATTAAAGTTTTACAAATTACATTTCATAATTGAAAATGTATATAATATGTAAGTACATAAGTATTTATCATCATAGTTTTATTATACATATAT
>NW_012148886.1:798708-799895 GCF_000956105.1 Propithecus coquereli | reverse complement strand
TGTTGCTCTGATTAATATAATTTTGATTTGAAATTTTATTTTGAGTATACTGCAAGGTTTATTTTGATCTATTTTGATTACACTAAAAAGTAAAGCAAGATTACTTGACATTATTATTTCTCTTTTTAAATAGTGGCTAGCATTCAGAAACTTCCTGCAGCCTCTGTTCTAACAGACATCAACTTCCCCATGAAAGGACGGAAGGGAATGGTTGATTGGGCGAGAAACTCAGAAGATAGGGTAGTCATTCCAAAAAGCATTTTCACTCCTGTGTCATCAAAAGGTAAATATATGAAATAATTTGAGCTTGAACAAAACATTCATGACAAGGTTATCTAATGAGACACTAGGTATAAATCTTCATACATTAAACAATTTGAAAACAGTCAGCAATGATGATTCTAAACTAATTTTGTAAATACAGACAACTTATGCTTGGTTTCTAAATCTCTGAATTTACTGGAAAAAAGTATCTATTAAAATGGAAAATAAAAAAAACAAGTTCAAATCATTGACCTGAGCTTGACATGGTCAATTTTCAATATTAATGATCTTTTCCCAGTGTAAAGCATGTGGTCAAATATTTTAACTTGGATATTGAAATATGTTGCATTTTCTATGCAAAGTCACTTTTATTTCTGCCTCACAGAAAAATTTGCTTTGGTTTGAAGGTATTATTTGGCATATACAAACAAATTTAAGAAAAAATTAAGTTTAAGAACACCTTCAATGAGCTCTAAAACTAATGGTTCTTTTCAAAAGTGACATTGTGGTCTTAATTCTCTCTTTGGAGACTTTGACCTTAAAAGGTAATGCTCTAAAAGAGAATTAGCTTTCTTTCCCCATATCATCGGGAATATAAACTCTTTAACAGAAACTAAATCAGCTTCTTGCCTTGGCCTGGTAAGGGAAAATTACTTCATGACACAAAACCAGCAAAAACACATCTTAACATGCAGGGCTTCCCGGGCATACCCAGCTTCTCCTTTGCATCAAGTACTGGGGTCCCCTTGTAACTAACAGTTTAAAGTTTTATAAGATATAGTTTTTTTCTTGCTTTTTTGCTAATATTTTTAATTTTATTCTTTCTAGAATTAGATGAATCATCTGTATTTGTTCTTGGAGCAGTCCTATACAAAAACTTAGATCTAATTTTGCCCACTTTGAGGTAAGCTACAAAGTAATAA
>NW_012148886.1:794337-795693 GCF_000956105.1 Propithecus coquereli | reverse complement strand
ATTTGAAGCCAAGTTTCCCAAACACAGAATAATGTTAGGTTTACTGTTTTATATTTTGTTATAGTCATTTTCATAATATCCCTTGTAAGGACTATAAAAGAGGACTTGATGTAATGTTTTGAATGGATATAATTTAGATATTTTCCTTCACAGAAAGACATGAAAATTTTGCATGTTGATGCTCTTTTATTTTGCTGTCTTTTCTTCTCTCACAAAATATATTAATACATTCAACTACTCCTCAAGTTGCAATTTTTATTTTACTGTTTGACTGTCTTCCCTTTTAAAGTTACATCTCTTTTAAAGATTCAAATTTTTACTTCAACTGAAGGAAATGTGCTCCACTCAAGTCCAAACTAAATATGTGCTATTCTTAGCTTCCTACTTTTCTTTTTCTTCTGAATAATTTCTGACGGATACAAAGTACAGAACCACAGTAGATCAATGCTGCAAGTAACATTCAAGTTTAGTTTCATCCAGAACTTTCATTTTATATGTGAGAGAAATGAGATTCTTATTGCTTAAGTGACCTGTCCAAAAATACATGTCTAGTAGATAATAGTTCTAATCCAATTTGTCTTCTGTCTGCCAAAACCAGGACTCTTCTACTATATCTAACTGCCTGTACACTGTTAATATTGATACTTTTAAGCAGTACAACCCATGAACTTCTATGATAGTGTGTGAATATACATGTATCTTTTGCAGAAAATCTTTAAGAGCCAGGATCAGGTGACCATGTGTGGGCAGTCCCAGGGAACACTGGAGTTGGCCAGATCTTCCCAACCCAGGCTGTCAAGTGCCAAGGCTTGAGTTTGTCTCTCTCTCTCTCTCTCTCTCTCTCTCTCTCTCTCTCTCTCTCACACACACATACACACACACACACACACACACACACACACACACCAGCCCTCATGACCACTTATGTGCCTGGCAGACAAAGGCTGGCCAGCCCAGGCCATAGGATCCTCTGAGGGAGGTAAGACTGACACACTGAACCCACTCACATCAAAAAATTCACAAACATCCATAGCTTGGCAAGCTCATAAACTGCTGTGAGAAATTTAATTCATTTTTTAACATTTTTTGGAGGCCAATTTGACAATACTAAGAGACCTGAAAGTGTACTGTCATTGACAGAGCAATTGTACTTCTAAGAATTTATTTTAAGGAAATCATCTCTAAGGAGAAAGAAAAGTGTATCCAAGTATATACTCAAGCCAAGAAATCAAGAAATGGCTGTAAACAAGCCATTCTCTAATTCATTTAATAAATGCAAGTTTCATTTTTATGAGAAAAATCACAATACCTCTGAGAATGTGAGCAGTGTTTAGATTTCCCGGTAAGACATATGAA
>NW_012148886.1:792631-793917 GCF_000956105.1 Propithecus coquereli | reverse complement strand
CTAATAGTATAAAACATTGTAATGTTATATAGTCAGTGTATCATTTACAAAATCTGGGCTTATTTTGGCTACATCTTTTAAAAGTGAATTTAAATCCCTATCACTTAGCAATTTTGTAATTCTAGATTCTACATCTCTTAGAAAACCTAACTTGATATTCTAACCAATTTCAAAGCTCCGAGTAAACTTAACCCTACTTTTTAGCAGCTGTCAGCTGATTTTAGTTTTTAAAGCAATGGTATTTAGCCTAAAGATTTTCATGAAGTTCTCAGTTCCTGGAATACATGAAATCATCTATTTTATTTGGTATAATTTAAGTTGAAGGGTTCATTTCAAACAATTAGGAAAGCTCTAATTTTTGAAGCTACATGAACTATAAATCTAAAAATGGAAAAAGACTACTGTGCTTTTAATAACTTTCATTGACCCATTAATATCTTTTTGCTGTATTTTGCCTGGCTACATTTTATGTGGGCTGTTAGTTCTATTTTATGTTAATAGTTTTCAGTGTATAAGTCTTTTGTCTCCTTGGTTAAGTTTACTCATAAGTTGTTTTTTCTTTTTAATACTATTTAAATGGGATTATTTTCTTAATTTCCTTTTGGATTATTTGTTATTAATGTATAGAAACACAACTGATTTCTGTGTGTTGATTTTTTGTATCTTGTAAGTGTGAAGAATTTGTTTATTAGTTCTAAAAGGTTTGTGTGTGTGTGTTTGAGTGTATTATTTAGAGTTTTCTACATATAAAATCATGTTATCTAAGAACAGAGATAATTTTACTTTCCTTTCCAATTTGGGTGCCTTTTTTTCCTTTTGCTCTCCTAATTGCTCTGTCTAGGACTTCCGGTACTATTTTGAACAGAACTGACAAAAGAGGACATTCTTGTCTTGTTCTTGATCTTAGAGAGAAGGCTTTCCATTTTTCACCATAAACTATGATATTAGCTATGGGGTTTGCATAGCTTGTCTTTGTTATGTTGAGGTAATTTCATTGTATTCCTAGTTGTGTGTGGAATATTTTTAGCATGAAAGGGTATTGGATTTTGTCATATGTATCACTTGAGATGATCATGTGGTTTTTCTCCTTCATTCTGTTAATATGATGTATTCCATTGATTGACTCTCATATGTTCAATCATTGGTGCATTCCAGAAATAAATCCTGTTTGGTCATAGTTACAATCTTTTCAATGTGTTGCTAAAGTCAGTTTTCTAGTATTTTGTTGAGGAGTTTTGCATCAATATTCTTTGGGAATATTAGTCCATTGTTTTCTTTCTTTCTTT
>NW_012148886.1:790828-791645 GCF_000956105.1 Propithecus coquereli | reverse complement strand
TTTGTCTCCTGGGCTAGAGTGCAGTGGTGTCATTCATCATAGCTCACTGCAACCTCAATCTCCTGGGTTCAAGTGATCCTCCTCCCTCAGCTTTCCAAGTAGCTGGGACTACAGGAGTCTACCACCACATCCAGCTAATTTTTCTATTTTTTTGTAGAAATAGGGCCTTGCTCTTGCTTAGCCTGGTCTTGAACTCCTGACCTCAAGCAATCCTCCCACCTAGGTTTCCTAAGTGCTAAGATTACAGGTGTGAGCCACCATGCCTGGCCTGGATTACATTTTTAATCACTTTTTTTTTTTTTTACTCTCTTTAAGATTCAGCTCATGTGCCTTAAACATATTAAGACTCTGCAAAAATTGTGAAGAATAAGTTGGGTCTTCTTTGAATGATTAACTCCACATATTTTTTAATGCTTTATATACCAACTAGCACAAATCTCAAGGACAGGACAAAATTTTAATACTTTAGTCATTAAATACACTTGGCTGTAAGATCTGCTTTCCTAGCAGTGAATAAAAAGTGCACCCAGCCAGGGAGCATTAGTAGATCACAAAGCTTGACATGGCACATCAGGAGCCAGCTATTCACTTATGCAAATCAGAATAAATTGATAGAATAAATTAAAGATAATTTTGTACACTATACACTTTTTAGAAATGGAGCCATTGCATAATGTAAATTTGCTTATTTTTCCTTCATTAAGCATTTTAAAACCATGATACTGACATTACATTTTAAATCAACTTGGCAAAAAGTTTGATATTTTGTTTAGTATTTATTTATTCAACAAGACATTCAAACATGTTTTAAGTACTA
>NW_012148886.1:784595-785111 GCF_000956105.1 Propithecus coquereli | reverse complement strand
AAAAAAAAACCTGAAGCAAAAAGTGATTATGTCATTTTCCCAAGTTCATATAGTCAGTAAATGACATAACAGAATTTATACTCATCCTTTCAGCTATAAAACTTGTGTATTTTCTGCTATTGTTTAACTTCTGATTTCCCCAAGAAATCAGTCTTCATTTTATTGAAAAATTATACTCATGATCCCTGTGAACCACTTTCTACTAAGATGCCTTAGGCTCCCTAGATTATTTAATAAAAACTTCAAGCCTCTCTGCAATAACTTTTGAACATCGTGGTTAATATTTAAACTATTAAGTCTGTTCCTACTTTTGCAAAAATGTGAAAATACTGGTTTTATCTAACCTCAAGAATGTGTTTTATTTCTATATTATCTGTCTCCTCATACTTTAGCATAGCCCTAATCTCTTTGCTGCACTGAGAACTGGAAGATACTTTTAACATTTGAACATTTGCTTTTGAATAAAGAATTTATTTGTTTGTGTGTTCAAAGATTTTATGAAAATATCTGTTTATT
>NW_012148886.1:766015-767547 GCF_000956105.1 Propithecus coquereli | reverse complement strand
GAGACTCTGTCCTAAAAAAAAAAAAAAAAAATTCCTGATGTTGTTTCTACTCTTTACTGCTTCCCGTATGACAAATAGAAAATATTCATCAGGAAATAATGTACTTTCAGGTTAGTGATATAGCTCAGAAATTAAAGAAGCAAGCTGTTATCATTTCCTTTAAACTAATGTCATCCCGTTAATGTGGGCTACTGAGTAACTATATAGCAGAAGTGAAATTAAATATATACCTTCTCCTTGTGTTCCAATGAAATAGCTGCCAACTCCCTGAGAATAGTTATGTAACATGGATGTGACTGGTTCTGATAACACAATATTCTGTTTCTCAGCTCAGTGGCCTTTATATCATTGTGCTTTAACCAAAGCCAACTTTTTCTATTCTGTCTGAGTTTAACTAGTTTTCAGTGTAATCCTTTCTGCTGAATCCTCAAAAGACAATTCAAATAATCTATATCACCATATTCCTAATAAGCAAGAGCACCTTGCTTTCTCAGTGAGGCTCTTTAGGCTTAGATACATGACAGCTATCCCCTCAAAAAAAAAAAAAAAAAAATGATGATAAGACCTAGACTTAGCTCTAAGGATTATTTAAAATACTAAAATATAGAACAGTCCTTATCACAACTTTGAGAAAATGTTTGTAGAAGAACATTCAGCAGATTATTCCCTGTTGAGATTTATACCATACTTTTTCAGCAACATAATCCCCTTAGGTGGTGTTTACTTTTTCAGTGACTGTAGAGGTGTTTGTATGTTAAAAGACATGACCCCAAAAGGATTCTCTCTCCCAGATCAGCTACTACTGAACTATCATAGATTAGACTGTGGAAAAATTTACATCTACTAATATCTTGCTTCCCTAGCATGCATTCCTGAGATTTTTAAGATGTGTTCTTTCTCAAAAAGCATTAAAATTATAAACAGAATATGAATTAGTCTTTTGCAGGTCAGGTCAAACATGTTAGAAATGTTCTCAAGAAATCTCCAAAATTTATTTGTGCAGCATATATAATAACAGCAATTAAACTTTACTGGAGAAAGAAAGAGAGGATAAGCTCAGCAAAATCCAGGTCATTTTTATGTAATGTCTTGCCATCTAAAATTTAGAAACTTAAAAAGAGGCAGTGTGGTAGCCATTTGACAGTATTTCTCCCATCCACACTGAAGAGGTCAATGTCCAATTCACTGGACAATGTGACAGAAAGAGTCACCCTGGAACATCTGACTCAGAGCATTGGAAATGTTCAAATAGTTATGATGAAGTCACTGCCCTTCTTTGTGTCCTTAGCCGCTTGGTCAATTTGCTTGCTTCACCTCCAAAGACAAGAGATTATTTTTTGTTTCAAAAGAGCTGTGAAAAGTACAAGAAAGTTCGGAAGTTTCCAGGTTAGTAGTTTACTATTGCATATGAGCACTAAGCATTTGAAAGCAGACTAGGATAACCATGTTATTTCAGGTTTTTAAATTATTTTTAATTTTTTTTAGGTTAATACACAAGTATCCGGCCAGATAAAATTTCGTGAATTGGGTAA
>NW_012148886.1:762332-765965 GCF_000956105.1 Propithecus coquereli | reverse complement strand
TATTGCCTTCAAAATCAAGCTATTTTAGATATGACATATCTTTAATATCAAATCTGTCTACTTTCACTCATTTTCTTATATTAAAAGTATCTGCTGCACTTTCCTGAGCTCAGGAAAGAATAACGTGAAAATTACATCCGTTTCATAATACCATGTGAAAAAAAAGGAAGAATGGGAATTAATAGTTGTAATGAGTCTAGGGAAAAGCCTGTTAACATTTTCCAAATGAAACGTGTTCTTTTAAAAAGCATTTTAACAAATAGCATTTACAGTATGTTAAGTATAATAAGGCCCTTGGGAACTGTGTAGGAATAGGTAATAGAATATGGAACCTAGCAATTCTAAATTGTACTTAGCAAAGCCAATTGCAGTTTTAACTAGCTCATAAGTCATTAATTAGTAAGACACTATGCTTAGTTCAGTTTTTCAGTCTTATGGCTTCATTGTCATGACCTATAAAGTCGGAGTACTTAGTACTTAAGCATAGCGATTGCCTTTAGAAAATATCAAATTTATATTTTCCAGGAAAAGAATTTTATTTTTATATTACTTAAGTTTTCTTCAGAGTGACATTTATACTTATCAGTTGTTAGATTCTATAATACATAAGGAAAGTTAATAATTTTATTGAAAATAATTCCTGAGGCCTAAATGAGTGTAATAGAATAGATTTCTATGTACACAAATACGCATACACGCTATTAGGATCCCTTTAGTCAGAGAGCTCTGGGTCTACTATGACTGTCTGAGGTGAATAGCATACCCATCTTTAAAGATGAGTTAGAAGAATTTAAAAAAAAATGCATTTTGTCTCATGTTCCATTAACTTTGCAAGCCTGAAAATGCATTTTTTTCTAAATAAAGTCTTTATGCAGTTCCATTTTGAATGGAAACATAGAGTGGCCTGCAGTGTAATCTTGCCTTTTTAAAATATTTCTTCTTTTGGGCAGCAACTTTCATGATTTTGGTAGGGTGCTACTGATATTTTCAGAGTTGAGAAAAACCCCTCAGGTTTGTTTGTAGTTCTTAAATTGGTCATATGCACAAAAGATTTCATGGGAATTTGGGCTTGCAGGTTTTGTTTTCTTTTATATATTTGCTTGAATATTAACAGGATCAAGCTAACAAATTAAGAAATTTGTTTTACGTGCATAAACTAATTTTAAACTAAAATTAATCATGAGCCATAGCCTTTGTAAGTCACAATAGAAATCACAGTGGAAGACTGTAATAAATAGGCTTGTTACCATTAGATAAGCATGAAAAACAATGAAAAGAAATTCCAACATTATTCAGTGGATATTTTCATGAATATAAAGTCTAATAACCTAAGAAATTAAAAATCACTTGGCAAAGCTTTAAAAAGTCCAGTCTGTGCATCTATAATTTTCACAAAGGGATTTTTTTTGTATACTTTTACTTTTTAAATTACTTTACTACCCTAGCTTTTATCCATTTGGAAGAGATTTCTGATGTTTTGTCTGCTTAAAGCTCTTGATAATTTTTATGGAGAACCTTGAAGTGCTAACTAGACAAGGAGATTGATAGCTCTGCCAACAGCTGAAATTGAGATAGAAATTTTTCTCTAGCTACATTTTTTTGGTTATATCCTAAATTTCTAAACTTGAGTAAGCAACCTTCTTACATTTCAAATTCAATTTATTTCTATTCCTAATACATAATTGATATTCTTCAGAAAGATTTTAGAATGATTGTGCTATTGTTGGAGCAGAGGTCCACAAACTTTTTAAGAGTCAGATTGTAAATATTTCAAGCATAGGAGTCATAATGGTTTCTGTCACACCACTCAAATATGCTGTTATGGTGTGAAAGCAGCCATAGACAATATATCAACAAATAGAAGTGGCTGTCTTCCAACAGAATGTAATTTACAAAAATAGGCAGCAGTGCTGATTTGGCTCATGGGCTATAGTTTGTCAACTCTGTGTGGTAGGAAGAATAATGACCACCCCAAAATATCTACAACTTAACACTCAGAACCTGCGAATATGTTACATCTCAAAAGGGACTTTTGTGTGATTACATGTCAAATGACACATGTGTGTTATATACAAAAGGAACTTCTGTGTGATGTGATTAAGGGCAAGGACATTAAAATGGAAAAACTATCCTGGATTATCTGAGTAAGTCCAGTTTAATTACATGGGCCCTTAAAAATAGAGAGCCTTTCCCAGCTCTGGTCAGGGAGATGCAATGTAAAAACACTCAATCTGCCATTGCTGGCTTTGAAGAAGAAGGAAGAGGGCCACAAGTCAAAAGATGTGGGCAGCTTCAAAAGCTGAAACAATCTGTGATTGTCAACCAGGAAGGAAGTGGGGACCTCAGTCCTCCACCTGCAAGAGTCTATAAGTGGATTCATCCTCAGATTCTCTAGAAAAGAGTACAGCCCTGACAACACTTGGATTTCGGCCTTGTGAAACTTAACCTGAGACTCAGCTGAGCTCATAGGTCAGAATTCTCACCTATGGAAACAGAAATAATAAATTTATGTTATTCTGTGCTGCTATGTCTGTGATCATCTGTTACAGCAGCAATAGAAAACTAATACACTCTGCATTGGAGCACTGCAAAATTAATATATATATATATATATACACACACACACATTAATAGTTTCATTTAAATCAGATTACTATTATACAGATAATATATCATTAAATGAAAATCAGTTATCAACTAGAAAGTTCATTTTGTCCTGGCAATTACTATACTAGCACTTTAGGAACCCAATTAAGGGAATCACCAGATAGTGAGAATTGTCATTGTAAAGTGGTGGCGGAATATTAGGGGAAATCAGGGAATACCATGAGACAGCGTCGTCAGGTAGCCAAAATAAGGGCCATGTGGGACAAGGTGCTGGATGCCAAGGGCAACTCTGACATTTACAGATATGTTGTACTCTTGAAACAACTTAGCTAAACTTCTCTGCTGGCAGCTGATAGACTGGAGCTATCGCCACCACCCCTGACTGCCATTGTCTGTGCTACAACCCCATATAACTATTATTAGGGCACATTGTAATATCCTCTTGGATGTAAAAGGAAGAGAACTAAACTATATACCCTATCTATATGGAATCTAGATATTAAAATATTTGTTTATTAAAGTTATTTGCCATTTTCAACTAATAGTAAATACTTACACAGTTTTAACCCTAGAAGACCCATTTGTTTGCTGAGAGTGGCACCACAATCTATGGAGCCATTTTGGGGAATGATGTAATCATACGTGTATAGGACACTCTAAAACATATATGTCAAGGCAATGGTTTTCTTTGAAGGATACAAATGTAAAAATTCCTGATGTTGGCCGGGCGCGGTGGCTTACGCCTGTAATCCTAGCACTCTGGGAGGCTGAGGCAGGCAGATTGTTTGAGCTCAGGAATTCAAGACCAGCCTGAGCAAGAGCGAGACCCCATCTGTACTAAAAAAACAGAAAGAAATTATCTGGATAACTAAAAATATATAGAAAAAATTAGCCGGGCATGGTGGCTCATGCCTATAGTCCCAGCTACTGGGGAGGCTGAGGCAGGAGGATTGCTTGAGCCCAGGAGTTTGAGGTTGCTGTGAGCTAGGCTAATGCCACGACACTCACTCTAGCCAGGGCAACAGA
>NW_012148886.1:761368-762282 GCF_000956105.1 Propithecus coquereli | reverse complement strand
GTACCCTGTCTTTTGTTAAGAAAACACTCTGTAAATAAACATTTGTAAGACTTAGCTAAATAAAGATGAAATCATTATTTAGAATTTAAAGAACATGTTAAGGAAAAAAATTTTGGTGAGTTGAAAAAGAATAACCTAAAAAATAATGTTGTTTAAACAGTCTCACTATTTTAATTCAATAAAACTATTTGACATGAACATATTTAAGTTTTGAGTCAATCTTTTCTGGGAATATATTTTGTAAGCCAATTTAGAAAAAAGATAATCTATGTACAAAAATTTATTTTCTGCGTATGGAAAACAGAGTGTAGAGTCAACAAATTTTATTAAGTACCAGCTAGTACTGGAATGGCAAAGAAAGCCAGCATACAAGAATGATGAGATAATTATCAAGTCACTCAGAACTAATTCTGTGTCTTTCAACACTTTGAGTAAGTGAAATAACCAGCTTCTAAAAGAATACTATCCTATATATATAGACTATATATATAGACAAATCTGTTACGAAAAGGAGGTGGGGAGGGGAGAAGAAGAAGAAGGATTTATGCTAGGAAAGAGAAAGCCTCAAAGCACTCTTACTTAGATTCTCCCCTCCATGTAGTGCCTGTCCGTGTCTGTCCTTAATGGACGCTCCAATTACCAGCTATACAACTGAGTGTCTCTGGAGTCCTTCTGTTTAAATGCCTATCTCACTGTTCTCTGTACAATATATATAGGCCTTCTGCTTTACTGTTTTCAATTTCCAATTCTTGTTATATTTACTTTTATTTTAACACACAAATTAGATTTTGTAAAATATTTTATTGTTCACTGAGGGAAGGAATATGTGATTGATTTATTGAATATCACAATATTTATTACCAGTATTATAAAGATATGTTCTATATACTGATATCAGTTTATTTCCATTGAAG
>NW_012148886.1:740958-748775 GCF_000956105.1 Propithecus coquereli | reverse complement strand
GTAGAACTAAATGTTTTCACCATGTTATTTCTGTTGTATTTGTCTTGAGCAGCAATTCTCCAAATTTGATGTGGATTAAAATTATGGGGGGCTATAGGTATAGTTATTAAAATGCAGATTTCTAAGTTCAGCTTCAGTCTCAAAATTCCCAGAGCCAAGGAATCTGCATTTTAATAAGCATCCCAGTTGATTCTGGAGTAGGTCTAGAGAAAACACTTTAAAAACATTTTTAAGATAGCAAGAGAGTGATTAAGATAGCATGTGTATTGAATTTATTTAGAACTTAGAAAACCAAGGAAAACATAAAGAACCTTGGTCATTATTCATTTTTATTGTGACTTTATTGACATCCAACTTCTTTCAGATCTCTGCTCAAATATTATCTAATTGGTGAAGTCTTTTCAATATACAGAGTTAGAATCTACTCTATTTTTCCAGTCTTTCCTACTCGCTGTGATTTACTTTTCATTATAGCATGTGTTACTATCTAATATATTATATATGTACTTGCTGATATTTTTTGTCTGTCTTCTCCCTACCCCCTTGACTATGGTGAAGTCTGTGAGGCAGGGACTTTGTTTTGTTCAATGTTGTATCACAGTGCCTCCAAGGGTAGCTGGAATGTCATAGGTATTTACTAAATGATTTTGACATGAATGAATAAATGAATGAATAGACTTGTTTTGATCATCACCCTGGCTTTATTTTCTGACTTGCAGGCTTTGTGAGAGTAATTTAACGTAGGGATTATTCCATAGAAAAAAGAGAGTTGGAAGAGAGTTTTGAAAGAATAAAATGAATTCACTGATGAATATAATTCTAGAATCATTGAAAGCTGGGCTAGAAAGGATGTCCAAATCCCGTATTTTATAAATAAGCAAACAGAAGTTATGGAGTCCAAAGAAAAAGAGAGAACCACCTATAGAAATACATTAACAAAGCTGGTGATATAGTCTACTATTAAATAGATAATATTAGTTTGGTCGATGTTGAAACAGAGAAGTAAAAGAAAATAGCAAAAACAATTGAAAAGTGGTGTGTAGAATATCTATCTATGATAATTAGGAAATTTGGGTTATGGTGTATTTTTAAAATACTTAAAAGTACGTAAGTATCGATATTTTTAACTTGAGTTCAACTATGCTATTTTGTATGTAGCCAAGAAAGGCAGCTTTTTGTTTTTGCCAAACACATGTTTGTCAAGAATAGCACATACTTTTCTAAGTTTTCAAATGCATGTAGTTTTAGTATTTAACATGTCTCTTACATCTTGGTAAATCAATCTTCTTTAACCCATTTGTCTTGTTTACCTGACAATTTTTGTTTTCTTAGTTTGATGCATTGCTTAAATCTACTTCTACAAGTTATCTCACAGCTTGCTTATTTTCCTCTTGCTCTGCCATTACATTTTGTTACTACTTTCTGTTGGGCTCACCATTTCCTGTTATTGATTTTCTGTAAATTCCTCATAACAGATTTTGTAACAGAGGCCCTTTGAAAAAAGTACCTGCAAATTAGAACAAATGTTTTACAAGTAGTTTCTCAACAGAACCATTTAGCCAATTTTTTTTTTAGTGTTTAGAATTCATTCATCATTGGCATTTGCTTTGTTCCCCATCTCACACTTACTCCTTAAATGACTGGTCTACCCAGGTACTAAGATTCCTCTGA
This sequence comes from Propithecus coquereli, assembly GCF_000956105.1. NCBI lineage: Eukaryota > Metazoa > Chordata > Mammalia > Primates > Indriidae > Propithecus > Propithecus coquereli. Next base: position 747,104 of record NW_012148886.1, on the reverse strand, counting down.
TTTATTCTGCTTATTTTTCTAAACTTCAAATGTTTAACTTATTGACCTTAGCTCACAGAATTACACATTGGTAACTATGCTAGAATAAATGTTTACAAATGGGTGTCTGTTTATCATGTAAATCCCAGAGTGTTTAGTGAAACACAAAATTGAATGGTGCATTTTGCAGCTTCTAATAATTCTTACCTGGATGGTGATCAAATTTTCATAAGGACAGAGAGAGAGAAACATGCAATTAGGTTCTAAGATGTAAGGAGTGAAGAAGGTAGAAGATAAAACTGAGTATTGACAAAGGCATGAAATAAGACTAGAAGAAGTATTTCTCATGTTCACACTTTTGTCTGAAAATATAAATTAATTTCTTTAGGGTGCTAAAAAAGAAAGGGGTATTCAAACAATTAAGTTTATAGTTTTTTCTAATATTATTTTTCTTGTGTTTTAGCCTGTTCTGAGCAATAATTATGAAATATTAAGCCTATAATCAGTATCCCGTATTAGTTCATGTAGAGATTTAACTTAATATGTACTTTACATTACTAAAACCAGTGATCTAGATTTAGAAGATCTATTACCACTCAAGTTCCTCAGCTACACTAGGTTTATCCCATACTCTTCATTGTGACATTCCAAGGATAATTTGTTACCTATAAAGTGCTCTGAGCTCCTTGGAACAAAACTCTAGATACATATAGCATAATTATATGACAACATTTTAGCTCTGCTGAGGATTTATCAGAAAGTCACAAGCTATATTAAAAATCCAGGTAAAAGTAGATAATGTCTCATAAGTTAGAGAAAGAAACCAATTTGAAGCACTGTTCCCCGTTTCATCCCTTGAACATTGAGATCTATACCTTCTGTGAGAACTAGGTAAGGACTCAGTTCTTCCATAGAACTATTAATAAGTCTAATCAGCACAGACCATGACTCTCTGTTCCCTCATTTGTAAGCTCACTTACTCAGTAAGCTATGTAAGACTAGTGATATTTATATAAGCATTTCTCTTGTGTTGTTATGTAAACATTCCCTGAGTATGCTCTTCATCTACATCTATAGGACTGTGACCTTTTCCTCAGGGAAGACAGTTTTTATGCTCTAGGAGCATAATGTAAAGGTATGAGCATTTGATAAGAAGATACCTTGGGTAGGTAGTCTTTAATGGAGTTTGGAGAAGAGTTTTGGTGCTACAATGTTGGAATTAGCCAAATGTCCCAATGAAAATGAATAATAAATAAGGTTGTGGTAGATTTTGTAAATTTCAGAATAGTGAATTTAATTTTTATTTCTAGAGAAATGGTAGAATGAACCCAGAAAACAGCATTTAGAAAGGCACCCCTCACAAAGAGCCTCCCTAGACTTTCAAAGATATTGCTTAGTCTGATGTACTCCAGTGATTATCTACTTGTAAACAAGATGGAGGCCTGAGGACTGGGTTGGCACTGAGGCACTGAGGGACCATGTCCACCTGTGGAAGGGAGCCAGTGGCCTGTTTCAGAACTGTATTTTTAAACTGCCTTGGTCTATTCATTATTTTTATCAATTACTTGGTTGGATGAGGACACAGATAATCATGTTTGTTTTTTTAATGTTGTAATGACGCAGAGCTTGGAAGCAATAACGAATGTGTGGGTTGCCAAAATCAGGGTTTAAAAGCTCTGAAGAGACAGCAGTGTATGAGTAATACCTGTCAAGCTCAAGAAGAGTCTACCAAAATATCTGATGCAATCTTACTTTTCATTATTAGGAATATGACACCTAAATTGGAGAGAAAATAGTACCACTTTGCTCTGCACAGGTCAGACACAAGTGGTTGATTTCCCTCAATGCACTTTAAAAGGGTGTCCTCCAGGAAATGAGTGATGAGGATAAGAGGACTTGAAACCCACAGAGTATATTTAATGGAAAAGAGAAGACTCTTCAGGGGTAGGACAGAATCTGTAATGACACGTATCTAAAGATATTGCGTAACAGAAAAATTATTAAGTTAGTTTCAAAGGGCAAAATAAGGCTCCCTGAAAGTGCATAGGCAGATAGAAAGAAAAAACTCTCCAACAGAAAGCATTTGAATAATGCAGTGTGAAAACTCATTGTGTCATGCTGAAGGTCATGGTGGATACTCAATACATAATTATTGAACTGAATTTAAAATCTAACATTTTTACTTAAAGTTTATTTAGATATGATCCTATACAAATATGATTTGTTAATTAGGGAGATTTGCAAGTCAACAAACTCTCTGGAAATGGATACTTCTTGTCTCTAGGAAGCACCAATTAAAGGCTAAAAAGAAGGTGGTGGTAATGATTGTACATGTGCATAATACAGGCTGTTTCACTGTCATTTAAGTACTGCGAATACTTTGGTCTTCTTAAAGAAAGTAATCTAGCAATTAATATTCTAGGGAAATGAATATATAATTGAAATGATCAAATAATGGACTTATGGTATATGATAGCTTCACTTTTAATTTTCAACAAAAACTAAATATAGTTTATGATATTTGGAATAAATGTGTTGTTTTCATAGAATTTTATAAAATTGCTCACAAAATCTGTGAGAAAGGAAATGCAAGTTTCTTATGAAATATTGAGGTGGAATATTTAAAATATCTTGCTGCAAGATAAGAAATTTGCCATTCTGTTTCCATTTCACATAATCCTTCAATCTTCTGTATATGTACCCAAGGTTATTTATTCTTTCTCTGCTTATTTTTAGGGTACTTTGAATCCCTATTGTGTGTTGTGGGATGACTCAAAAACGTAAGTGACAGATGCTTTCTTATACTCCTTTGGACTAAATATTCAAACCACATTAAGTTATTTCAGCAGCTTGCCAGTTAATAGGAATATAAGTCAGTGGGATGTTACACTCAGAGGGAAAACATTCTCCTTTCTGAATCCGCAGGACAGCATGATGAATGTGTTTGTGTGTGATGATGCCATCAGGTTACATCTCAAGATAGGATCGCATTACCTAATGTGGAAGGCACATTGTGATGTGAATTCCACAAGGATTTTTCAAAAGCTCTGATATTGTAGAATTTATGGAAGCTCAAATGCCATTTCAACATTTTGCCTTAGTAATTCAGCTCAGCACTGCAGAATAAAATAGCAATTTCTATGGTCATTTAGCCAATACATTACTTGCATGCATGGCCTTGAATCTATTATCAGGGTAGTGCAGTATTTATTTGGTCCTTTCAGATCGTTTTGTCATAAAACCATTGAGTGACACTTAATTTTTATTCATATATTTTATGAATTCATGCAGACAAAAGAAAATAATTATACTAAATGAGTAATCCTTCCATGTATTTTTTGTTTGTACAAGTAATTTCAATATATCTGATCAAAATCATCTTTATTTCATTGATAATTCTGTGAGATTTTAATGCCTCAAAGTAGAAAAGTCCATTGTGAAATCTTAGATAGACTCCTATACTTTAAATATTTATGTAGGTTACAGGTATTTGTTTTGCTTTGTTTTGCTTGGAGGGGAGATAAATAGCAATCAATCCCCAAAACTAATACCACCATCTGTATGCTGTCAGGTAGAGCACCACATTATTGCATTCTATGTATTCTAAGAATTTTCCCAGTGTTCTTCACCGCAAATATGATCTACATTTGATATTTTATGATGTTACTTGCTTCTCACCAGAGAGTCTACAAGAGGGATATTCTTAGAAAATCTCTAGGAAAGGATCAAATCCCCTGGCAGTTTGCTCAATCCTAGGGTGCTGATACAATTAATTTAATATTATGATTAATAATATTAAATATATTTTTTGCTATAGTGTCTGATATTCCAGGGATCCTGTACTTCTAGAAACCCTAATACCATAAGGAGAATTCCAGTTTGCCCTGGCGATAGCATGAACTGGATGGCCTTATCGATGTCATTATTTTTTTGAAACCCCATAGAGAAATCCATGGCAGTAAATTTTTACATGTGTTCCTCTCTCTACAATAGCCAGAGAAGCCTTTGGTGGCATATTCTAAGGGTCTGTTTAGTATGTTGCATAGCCAAGGGAAGAATAAAATGCTATAAAAATTTAATTGAATGTTTTCTGCTCCAGAAAAATATGCTATCTTAAACTCCTGATTATAGCAACTTGCATATCTCTGTGAATAATAACAAACTTTGATTTAGTTTTATTATCTTTTTACAGGGTAGACTGTACTTCTATGTTGATCTAAAGAGGGAAAAGTGTTAGTTATTCCAAAAGTCCCTTAGGACTATTAAAAGGACACTCCAAAAAGAAATATTCCCCTATTTTGTGCCTCCTGTTTGCTTCCTTCCACAGAAAGTATACAGTCTTGAGTTTAATTTATAAAGCTCTTGGTGTCCGAGGTCAGCACTACCCTTAGGAATCAATCACCCTCAACTTTCCCTAACATCTGCTGATAGCGTGACTCTTCTCCATCATGAAGAACCTGTCTTAGCTTTACAAAATTCAACTTTTAAATTGTCCTTGAAAAAAACTATCTGGGGACGGGAGGTGTGTTTAGTTGCCTTTCAAAGAAGATAATCTCATGAGATGGGTGTAGTTCATGTTTCCTTGATGTATCAGAAAAGTGATCAAAAACCTTCCACTATGACAGAACTTCCATCCTATCGCACTTTTCACCAGATTGTTTCATCATTAAAATTATTTTCCGGGGTGAGTTTTTAAACAATGAAGGTTAAAACAACTTTACTTCCTTTTTCACATCTATTCTTCTATTTTGTTCATGTTCATATATACAACAGTTTTAGCAATGCAATGATTTTAGCTTTGATTATAGGTCCTTCAAGTATAATTAATAGTGAAGAGATAGTGCTACTTCTTTTTATACAGAAAGGGGCTGAGTTAAATGATATTTTCAAGACTGTAATATTAAAGTTAATATTAGAATTTGTGTTTTAATTGTAGTTTATCAAGTTGTTGCTCTTTTTAATTTTTTAAATTAGTTTTTAATTACAAAAGCAATGCATTGAGTATCTTATAAAACTTTAAAACAGAACTGTTAGGTTAAAGACTTATTGGTCATTACCATCTTGGGTCTCTACACCCACCCATATCTCCAAAGTCACTCTTATCTACATTTTGCTGTGTATACTTTTAGGTATCTATGCATTGATATGTGTGCAGCCACAGGTATGAAGACTATTTTTACATAGTTATTATCATACTGTATGTAACATTTAGCAACCTCAATTTTAAATTCAGTATATGTCTTGGAAATTTTTATACTCTACCACTTATATTTCATTCCTTGTACCTGCTGCATTGTATAGGTATATCATAATCGATCTAATATTCTCTATATTGATGGTTACTGACATGGTTTTTAATTTATTTTATTCTATGACCTGTGCTTCTGTGTATCTTCTTATACATCCCTTCTTGAACATGTCTCTGACCACCTAATCCAATGTGTCATCCTATTTTCTTTATATCCCCCATAGCATGCATTCCTTTTTCTCTTATTTTTGTTTACTTATTATCTGTCTCTTCCACTAGAAAATAAGCATCATAAGAGAGACACTTTATCTTTCTTATTCATCATTGCACTCTCGATGCCTAGTATACCTGCATATAGTACACATTCAACAAAATATTTATTGACTTATTTTGTACAAGAGTAAATATTTGCATGTTTCGCAGATGCTCTTTGTATTTAAGAATTACTCACATCTCTGTTTTATTTTATCCATTGATAAACAGTCCTGGCAGTTATTAAGCCTAATATTGTAAGTTTGATGGGACAATTTTTCATTTTATTATAGTATTAAGATTCATTATAAAGAACTAATTTTATTTTTCAAAAAAAGGCATTTTATTTTATTCTCATTAGATACAACAGTTTTAAACAATTTTAAAACATATTTTGATTTTGCTTTAACTCACTAATTAACAGGATACCAAAAATGATTCATCACATGTGACCCATGAAATAAATCCGAAGTAGTTTTCTCACTTCAGAAATAGGCTTATTTTAGATAGGATAAATATTTATTTTTAAATGTTTAAATGTTTTCTTTTAAAGTGGGTTACAAAGTTAGCATTGAGTGATCGATAATTTGCACATTCTTTGAGCTACTCAAAATTTAGAGTTTGAGTATTAGATCACTTGTGGTGACTACACTCCCTGGAAAGCCTA
>NW_012148886.1:724543-740213 GCF_000956105.1 Propithecus coquereli | reverse complement strand
AAATAAAAATAATTGTAACTTCTTCACCATGGCTTAACTATCATTAAACAGTGTTATCAAGCCATTTATAATTTATTTGCCTACCTTGTAGTTGAAAACAAAAGCCTTTAAGGATGGGACTTTCCCATTTTCTACATTTCAAATTGATTTATTGGAGTTGGGAGTAGCAATAGCCACGTCTTGACTGAGAATGACACTAGCTTCTTTTATCTCAAAGTTAAGTAATTGAATTGAAGTAATTCCTCTCCTTTGCTTTCATTATCCGTATTTCTTCATAACCAGAACATCTTTCTGTCCTTTGTCATTCATATTGGAAGTCACCAATCACCATTTCATGCACCTCACAGTATAACTCCTAGCAAGTATAAAACTAACACCCCAGCTTCATCCCATTATTTCAGGGAGTTGTCATCATTTTCTTCGTTCTCTGGGTGATTGACATACCTATACATTGGAAAGACACAATATTATACACCCTAAGAAAAATCGATTACCTCTTAGAAATTCAAAGCAATTATACAAAGCATTACTATTTTTGAATACCCAACTTTTACCCTTAAGGGAATAAACAAGTGATAAAGCTCTTTTATACGGCTCTGTTCAAACTGGGATAGATTAGAGGTAAACTAATATGAACAGAAAATAATTTTTTATAACTATAATAAAAGAGCAAAGGAAAAAACAAAAACAAAGAAGAGATCTTGTTGGAGACTTAATTTATACAACAGTTAATAAAGAAAATAGACCCAAAATAGCTAACCATGTAAAACAGTAAATTATGGTCTTATCGTTTGGGAAGAAATATGGAAGCATCTGTTACAGACTTGCAGTTACCTAACTGGAGCCTTTTCTTGAGCAGTAATAAAAAAAGAAAATCTGTATTCAAAATATTCAGCATACTTATAGCCAAGATTCCAGTAGATAACTATTTCCAGAATTTCCTGGTGATTTAATTAAGTAGAGACAGAATTTAAAAACTATTTAACTTCAAGAAGTTTTGTTTCTTTTGTAGCACCAAATGGTTTGTCTAAACATGTTAAAATGTAACTGAGTACATCATGGCAGTCAATACTTTGGAAGGAAATCACATGATTACATGACAAACACAAGATAAGATGTTCAATGTTCTAAATTAACATTTTTACGTGTAGCTCCTAATATATCCAATATAAGTCCTAGGTGCCAACATGTTTAAGTTTACTGGATAGTTCCTAAGATTATGCTTGTTTTTCTGTAGTTACAGTGATAAGAAGTAACTATTTTTGATTGGCACTTGATGTAATCCTGCTTCAGTGGTTGTATTCAGAGCCAATACAGAGGTAACTGCAGAAGCAGCTAAGTTACGTTTTTGGAGTTTCCATCTAAGATGTCAGGATTCCGTAGAATTCCCCATTATCCTTTCAGGTCCAATCATTAATTCTCTAAAATATAAAACTATGTTATGTTTTGCATGTCTTGATTATATTCACACTGACAGAAATAAAAATATTGGAACTTTACATTATCAAAACACTAATCCTTTTAAGTTAAAGTAAAATTTACCTTACCTCTAAAAAATGAAATATTAATGTCATAGTGAAAAATAATAATGCTCAACTTTAGAATAGCTATTGGTTTCCAGATTTATTGTTGATAAATGTTCCATTAGCAAAGCAACCATGCTATTTTAAAAGTACTACAGAAAGCAATAGAAAAATATTAATTTCATAAAAAATGTATAATTAAAGATTCATTAATAGGAAACTAAATGAAGCTCTTACATTTTGCTTTTCTGCCTTATACTATACATTATTTTTGATGTTTTGTAATATCCACAATTGTATGTTTTTTCATAAAGGCATTATAATTCAAAATGACCTTATTTCCACTTTCTTCGGAGAAATTTTTCCTTTTTATCCCTTAAAATTTTAATTTTCTTAGAATGTTCTAAGTTACATCATAGATTTTGTGGTATTGAATCTTAAGTGCCTGGTTTCCTGAAGGTGCATTATTGAATTTGTTAGTACATAAATGATTCCTTTTTAACTGATAAAGTTTACCTAAGTGCCTCTAATATTATTAACAACCCATTATGTCCATTAGTGTGAGCTATAAAGTTCAGGAAATGTTGCATTATAAGCTCAACAGGAATTCTTAGGGATAACATTGGAAGTAAAATGTTGCCACCTATTTTTTATTGTAACATTTACCTTGACTCCCTAGCATAGGGGTTGGCACACTACAGCCTGTGACACAAATACAGAGTGCCACCTGTTTTCGTAAATAAATTTTTATCAGACATAGTCATGCCTATGTGCTTATGTATTATCTGTGGCTGTTTTTATATTACAAATGCAGAGTTGAGTCATGACAGAAACCACACTGCCTGAAAATTCTAAGATATTTACTATAAAGTCTTTTATAGTCAGAAAAAAATTGCCAACCTCTGCCCAAAGCAATGCTTTCCAGCATTTTTTATTTCTTTGCACATAGAAAATATTAATTATATATCACATTGAAGTAAATGAATAAAAATGTTTGCAAGCAGGGTCAGTGTAGGGCGCCAAATTCTAGAGAATACTGATCTCTCCATTAGGCCTGGAAAATTCTCAGTCATTATTTTTTTTCAAATATAGATTCATCCACAATCTATCTCATCTTCATATGGAACTCTGAATAAGGTTGTCTCCTAGCCTCTTCACCTCAGAACCCCTCTTCCGCATTTCTGGAGATTTTTTTTCCTTTTAGTTGTCCATTTTAACTTGCTATTTAGTTCACTAATACTGTCTTTTTTTAAATTTCAGAATATTATGAGGTACCCACATTTTGGCTACATAATTTGCTTTTGTGCAATTTGCGTCAAAGTTATGTGTGCCCTTCATCCACTTAGTGTGCATTGTACCCTTTAGTTGTGAATGTACCCATCCCTTACAGCCCCCCACCTGTTTGATTTCCCTTGAGTTTTACTTCCATCTGTGCACATAAGTGTTGATTGATTAGTATGAATTTAGTATTAAATATATGTGGTTTTTGTTTTTCCATTCTTGTGATGCTTCACTTAGAAGAATGGCCTCCAGTTCCATCCCAGCTGTTATAAAAGATACTAGATCACCATTTTTTCTAATGGCTGAGTAGTATTCCATGGTGTACATTTTATTAATCCACTCACGTATTGATGGGCACTTTTTTCCTTTGAGTAAATACATAGCAATAGGATTGCTGGATCAAATGGTAGGTCTACTTTTAGTTCTTTGATGTATCTCCATACTATTTTCCAAAGAGATTTTACTAGCGTTCAGTCCACCAACAGCGTATAAGTGTTCCTTCCTCTCCGCATCGTCACCAGCATCTGTTGCTTTGAAACTTTTTCATAAGAGCCATTCTGACTGGTGTTAGGTGATATTTCATTGTGATTTTGATTTGTATTCCCCTGATGATTAGAGATGTTGAGCATGTTTTCATGTGTTTGTTGGCCATTAGTCTATCTTCATTTGAAAATTTCTGTTCATGTCTTTTGCCTCCTTTTAATGGGGTTGTTTGATTTTTTTTCTTGCTGATTTGCTTGAATTCTTTGTATACACTGGTTATCAGCCCTTTATTGGATGCATAGCACGCAAATATTTTCTCCCATTCTGTAGGTTGTCTATTTGCTCTATTGATTATGTCCTTGGCTGTGCAGAAGCTTTTTAACTTGATCAGGTCCCATTTATTTGTTTTTGTTGTAGCTGTAATTGCCTTTGAGGTCTTCTTCATAAATTCTTTGCCTAGGTTGATATCTGTAAGAGTTTTTCCAAAATTTTCTTCTAGAATTCTTATAGTTTCATGCCTTAGGTTTAAATATGTTTATCCATTGTGAATTAATTTTTGTGAGTGGTGAGAGATGTGGATCCTGTTTCAGCCTTCTACATATGGCTATCCAATTTTCCAAGCATCATTTTTATTGAATAGGGATTCTTTATACCAGTGTACATTTTCATCTGCTTTGTCAACAATTAGATGGCAATATGAGGATAGTTTTATATATGGGCTCTCTGTTCTGATCCATTGGTCTACGTCTCTGTTCTTGTGCCAGTACCTCCCTATTTTGGTTACTCTAGCCTTGTGGCATAGCTTGAAGTCTGGTAAAGTGATGCCTCCCAATTTATTCTTATTATGTATGGTTGCATTAGCTATCTGAGGTCTTTTCTGGTTCCATACAAACTATTTTGCAAACTAGGTTTGCAAAAAATGACATTGGTATTTTAATGGGGATTGCATTGAATCTGTAAATCACTGTGGGTAGCATAGATATTTTAACAATGTTGATTCTGTCCATCCATGAGCATGGTATGTTTTTTCATCTGTTTACATCCTATGCAGTTTCTTTCCTCAGGATTTCATAGTTCTTGCAATAGAAATCTTTCACCTCCTTAGTTAAATGTATTCCTAGGTATTTTATTTTCTTTGTTGCTATTGTGAAAGCTAATGAATCTTTGATATGATTCTCAGATTGACTCTTATTGGCATATATGAAAGCTACTGATTTTTGTACATTGATTTTGTAGCCTGAGGCTTTGCTGAATTTATTTATCAATTCCAGGGGTCTCTTAGTTGAATTTTTGGGGTTTCTAGACATAAGATTATGTTGTCAAGAAAGAGTGATAGTTTTATCTCTTCTTTTCCCATTTGGATACCTTTGATTTCTTTCTTTTGTCTAATTGCTCTGGCTAGGACTTCCAGTACTATGTTGAATAGAAGCAGTGATAGTGGACAGCCTATCGGAGCTGCTGCTGCTGCAGCTATACTCTCTGAGGCAGGTTCAACTGGGAACACTGAGCTACACTCAGCTGAGGCAGGTTCAGCTGAGAGGCAGGCTTCTCAGCACAGAGCACTTTTGTGGTTGCTATGGGGAGGGAGGGGCCATGGCTACAAGCTGGCTTGAGCCAAAATTACTTTGTGGGATGCCAGGAATGGAGGAGGTGTAGAAGATGAGGCATCCAGATGCAAGAATGCTGGCTTTCTGGTACCTTATGGCACTCCCCAGTAGGATGAGAGCCCTGTGTCTCACTGATGCTTAGAGGCACCCAGGTTGGGGAGGGGAGACCCACTTACCCTTTCACTGGGCTCTCAGCCTCCCTGGATTTGGTCCATTCTACCAATCTCTCTTCTTTATCCTCCTCTATCTCAGCTCCTCAGCTCCTATTAGTGGGGTCTCCAGACTCCTCTGCTGTCTCTCCCAGTGGTCTGCATCTGAGCAGTAATTGTTCTCCACTCTTCTCAGTCCACCCTCTACTTTTCTGCCAGAACCTTCCAACAAGCTGTGTCTGTAGTTGGCCATCTTGGAGGATGCCTCCACTAATTCTCTCTTAAGTTTTGTCCAACTTGTTATTTAATTATCCATAGAGTTTTAAATTTGAGTTATTTTCATTTTTGTTATTTCTAAAGTTTTCATTTGGTAATTAAAAAAAATATTTTAATGACTTTTTAGAATTTTCTATTTTATGCATTTATTTTTAAGCCTATGTTTTATTACTTTTAACACAGTAAGCATAGTTTTTTTATAATCTGTGGCTGATAATTCTTATATTTTAAATGTTTGTGGATCTATTTCTGCTCTCTTTTTTCTCCTAATTCTTACTCATTATACCTTAATTCTTAGTGTGCTAGGTTATATCATGTCAATTGTCCTTAAACAATTATTGGTGAGGATTCTTTGACACCAAGCATAAAGGTGCATTTCTCCAAAGACAATATGTATGTGCCTCTGCTTAATTCTTGGTGATATTGCCTTAACCCAGGATCCCTGAAACTAAATTGAGTCTAAAGGTTCCCTGAACCACTTAGGTATCATGAACCTAGGCTACAAATCCTCATAAGGGCTGACTCATTGTCACACTTTCTTCACATATATTACAGCATTTCTAGCAGTATTCAAATGGGAAGGTCCATCCGAAAAAAAAAGAATTCATTGCTGGAAATAAGAGAGTAAGTCAATATCTACTCACACCTGCAGTTCTGAAACACTATACCAATGTCCCACAGCGTACCTATTGGGAAGTGCTGCTCTGAAGTGCTTTGTGTATATAACATTAATAACCTTTATATTTTCTCTTTTATATTACAACAATTTGATATTCCCTTCTAGACTTAAGTATTTGAAAACTGGAAGTGTGTCACATTTATTTTTGTAAATTTATGCTTACTGAAGAGATTTGTAAATAGTTAGTACTCAGTAAATCCATTCATTCATCTTACAAATATTCCTTGAGAACCTATGTTTTGTTCTGCTGTTCAGGGTTCCTGGCACATATATCAGTGAACAGACAAAAATAGCTTGTCTTATGGACTTACATGGGGGAGGGGTGTGGCAAGGGTGATAAGAATTTATTTATAAACATGACAGATAAGTAAATTATATAGTGTGTTAAAAGATAAAAATTTCATGGGGAGATAAAGATAAGGAGAGTAGGGAATGCCATTTAATTCAATTGATTTATTCATATTCCTTTGATTTACTTATTCCAAGATGTCACTATTCATTTATACAATTAATTTTTATTTAGCAAGCATCCAAAATGTGTAAGATATCATTTCAGGATCCATTTCTTGCTTTCCTGAGCTACCCATCTAGCTATTACATTTGGTCATAGAATTCTCAGTCCATTCCAATTAGCTTTCCTCAAATGCATGGATTTCCATCTTTTGCTGCCATCTCTTTTTCTCTTAAGCTCCACAGTGGTCACTATCCAAGCTATCCAATTAAATTGTATAATATCTGACAAGTGGTAGGCATAAATTATGAAATGAAAGCTAAATATTTTCTGACCAAAAGAGATCCTTATTGATATGAAAGGGAGAAAAATTTTAAATCAAGGAGCCATGTGTGTTAAAGCAAAACAAAACAGACACTAAAGAGGCAGAGTTTACTCTTTAATATTAATTTTCTAGCATGGTATTATAATTTAGAAATGAAAATCCCCTGGCCTTGTTCATAGATATTTCTAAATCTAAAATATTGTCAATGATATCCAGATTACTGTTTCCTATAGTCAATTATTTAACATATGAATAATGATCTGGAAAGGCTATAATTTTTAAAGGAATGATATTGATCAATATTCAACTTCATAAATTTAGATAAACTCTTACAGGGGGTAGAAGCTCCAAATCTGTCAGTAAATGTTGTCTATCGATTTGAAGTTATGAAACTGAAAATTAGCTTCAACTTCTTAATCAGTAATATGAAAAAAGTATGATAATAAAAATAACCCCAAACATATCTGATCACTCTATGCTCCAGATTACTGAAAAATTCAAAATGGACATAATATTACATGGGGCGGTAATGAGGATCAACAGAAAAAGTGCTCTAACAGTGCTTGGCCCAGTGACTGAAGCGTGGCAGGTGCTGAGTAAAAGTTTGGGGGAGGCGTCGGTTGTCTGGTTCATTGGTTGGTTAGTGGGAGAATCTAATAAGGAAAGGTAATCACTCATATTCTCTTGTTTGACAGTGGTCCTTATATATCACAAAAAGTTATTTTTTAAAGGTGTCATACATTTTGAGAAGGATTTCGAGAGCGGAAAGGTAAAAAAATGGCCTAGATGAAGAATACCAAGAAGTACTGACCAAGAGACTCCTAGGTCCCATGGAAAACTCTCGTCAATGTCTACACTATGTGAAATGAATGTTCTGCACTTTGCCCCATCTACCCTCTTTCTCTCTCTTTTCTCAGAAAGTCATTGAAGTGAGTTTTCAAAGTATTTACTTAAACTAAACATTTTAAAAATCAATAATAGCAAAACTGGGAATTCATCCAATATTTCTCATCAATTTATATTGTTCTTAGGGACCCTGGGATTATTCCAAGAGACCCTCTTGACAAGATTTTAAAAATTATGTTGTTCAATTATTAATGGGCATGATATTAATAAGAACAACTTAGAGCCGGCTGGTAAGGATAGGCCTTGGTGAACCTCTCTTAATTTGTTAATGTCTGTGGTTCTATTTTGGAATGATACAGGCTTTAAATGCTGAGAATTCATATTAGATCATTTTAGAACTGTGTTTTTTCAGTCATTTGAATGACTCAGGCTAAAATTTTCCCCACTTACATATCCTATAAACAATGCACCGGACATTTTACTTAATATTTAATTTGTTATTTCCTTTTCTTATTATAAATTCCAGAATTGCTCACTTGTACTATAGTTAATAACTATTTTACAGATTGGTGTTATAAACACCCAATAATTAAATATAGCCAATGTTGTCTCTCTTTAGACATTATTAACCAAGCAATCCATTACATTTGTAAGTATCTCCTAAAATCCTTACTAATATTTTTTCTCTAAATTATTTAAAATGAAGATTTGAATGAACATCAATAAAGATGAGATCAATATAAAGAAAAGTAGTTTAAGGTTTGGTAATAAATACATAAGTTATAGATCCAACTTTAGAGGACATTGAGGAAAAGCAATAGGATAAAAATGCATGTAGTGATAATGATTTTGATTGAAAAAATTGAAACCTTCTGTTTAATCATTTTTCTTTGATATAATGGACATAAGTATATTTGAGGGTTGTAAACCTAGTAACAATATTTTGAAAGTTATATATGAAATCAAACTGAGTTCTTATTATAGATAACATATTTTGCAAAGAAGGAAAACATAAGAAGGCTTTTAAAAATATATAAAAACATGGTCTATAAAAAAAGTAATTTGGAAATCTATATTTAAAAATATATCAATATCTTCAATAGTAAAATACCATATTGCCAATACATAGGTATATAGTAGACTGTCAACTCTCTATGCTTTATACAAGCAGCTCATTTTCGTATGAACTGGTGTTGTTGTACAACTGCTTTTTGGTGCTACTAGTAGAACGGGGCTTTGGCAAGAATTGGACAACTTTCATTGCCCTGAATTTGTACCAGCATAGAAAGCCAGCGCTATTCTAAGATGGTATACTCAGTAGGCTAAATCAAAGTGGGTGGCACTATTTCTTGTCTCTAATAGGTTGTAGTTATGATCTTTAACAGTGGAGTTGTGTCTTATGAAACTATATTTGCAAATACAGCCAAGGACTTGAAATTCGATGCCCAGTTTTTTGTTTGTTTGTTTGGTTGAGTTGTTGATTTGTTTTTCTTTTTGTTTTGAGATGGGGAATAGGGAAATAGGAGTAATTTTGAAGAAAATTTTCTAACCAAGTGCGTTTTAGCCATTCCAAGCATCATAGTGGCAGCTACCTAGGAATTGCTATGTATGGATGTCCATGTGCTTAGTCAACTAAGCAGATTCTGAAATTTTACTAACTCAATAAGATACAAAACAAAATTTAAAAATTGACTCTGGTCTACAAGTGATATTTAGCATATAGCTTAAGCTATTTCATTAGAAACATAATTGTATTATTGTACCATATAGTCTCAGTCCAACAAAGTACTACTTACCAAGTCTACAACTGGTCAGCTTCTTTTCTGGAATCATAAAATGTATGATCCTTTATAGTTGTAACTTGATCCTAGACTAAAATTGAAAGTCAGAAAAGGGGCCTAGACCACCTCCATACCTGCTACCTACAAAGGAAATCTATTGTCTTTCATTATTGTTAACTTCAAGTATCAGGACAAGATAGCTGAGACTTAGAAGGTAGAGAGTTTAACATTACTGCCTTAAACTCATTGCCCTACACCTTTTTTAATCTAGAAATATGTGGAAAACAGAAGAATACATGGTTTTCCATTCAGCTGTGACATACTGAACTGCTGTTGGTACTGTAGTCTGAATGTATTTATACCCCACCAAATTCGTATGTTGAAACTCCATCTCTAAAGCAATGGTGTTAGGAGGTGGGGTATCTGAGAGGTCGTTAGGTTGTGCTATTACTGCTCCTATAACAGAGGCACAAGAGAGCTTGTTTAACCTTTCTGCCATGTAAGGACACATAGAAGGTGCCATCTGTGAGGAATAGTCCCTCACCAGATACTGAATCTGCTTGTGCCTTAATTTTGGATGTCTCAGCCTCCAGGAATGTGAGCAATAAATTTCTCTTCTTCATAAATTACCCAGTCTAAGGTATTTATTTTTAGTTATTATGGGTACATAGCAGCCCAAACAAAAACAGTTGAAAAGTAAAAATAAACTGTTTATACAAAAGATATAGGTGGAAAGAGTTAGAAAATAACTTACAGACAACTACCCTGTATTGCAGCTAAAAGAAATTCAATACCTTCATTCAGAAAGACCTCAGACTACCTGTGAGTGTATGTCACAGATGAGCAGCCATCCTTCTAATAATCGCTATCATTAAAAGACACTCCATGCCTCAGCTTAATAGTTCCTATGTTGATAGATCTTTTCAGCCTGACCTGAGTATAGATCACAAGTTGCTGAAATATATGCTCTTCAAAAACTAAGGAAAAGAAAATCTATTTTCTACAGTTTCAGGCATGCAAAACTTAATAGATTGCCTTGAATGGCATTGGCTTTTTCAGGGAAACCTCTCCTGACCAACGGATTTCTTTGGCTCTCTTGATATATGAGCCCACTTCAATTTTTGCAACACCTACTCTGTTCCTGGAGCAGAGTAGGTATGTGATAAGTATTTACTGAATTGAAGTGGAATGAATTTTTTAATTTTAAAATAAATTTAAATAGGTTATTTCCTTGTCTATATTGATGCATATGTTACACAAAAAGTACTAAGTTTTATGGATAGATAAATAAAGAATAAAATACTATTTCAAAGTTGATAGGTCATCTAGTTCAATACATATTGTACAGCAATCTTATGTGTTTCTGAAAGTTAAAATGTTCTTGTTCTTTTTTATTCTTTCAAGAGAGAAATAAGTTCTTTTTTGCCACAGAAAATACAAAGTGATTCAGTGTTCATGGGAGGAATTCATAATTCAGGCTCTTATTTTCACACTGCCTTTCAACAACACCTACGCCACCTAGAATAATAATGTGCTAAGCCGCAGTGCCTGCAAAGTATTTAAATAAAAGAAGGAAATTATTTTCATAATTACTGATAAGTTCTTAATTTGTTCTGCTAAATGGTAAATCAACCACATTTGGTGAAAGAAGTAATTCTTACGTGTTCATATTATAGGTTTAATAAAGGAGGCTTGCAGTTGTCTTGAAATACTAGGGAGTGATAATTTAATTTAAGGAGACAAAGAGTTAATTAGTGGAAGTTCTTTGATGCTCTAAAGAGAAGTGTCATATTGCTTTCTGGTATTCAAAATGCTTGGTGAAGTCATTTACAGATTTCTACTATCATTGAAAGTAGACAATAGTATTTTTTTAATGAATTGTGTTGTGAGATGCCACCAGGGTAGAAATTAGTCAAACTATAATTAAAACTTGTCAGAAAATATTAATGTGACATATTTATTGAGACCTACTATTTCAGATGTTTTTCTGATATAGGTTGATTAGGTGCTTAATAATTGTATATTAAAGGGAATATTTGTTGAGTGAGTGAATGAACTTTTTTGTTGTTGTTCTGAGATAATCTTTTCCTTTCAGGATTTCTAGAGAAACCATGGACTCTTAGGAAAGAGTAAATTAGTGAATCACTAACATCTCATTATCCAGTATCACTGGAGAATAAAGTACTGCTGATAAAGGAATTTTCTGTTAAGTGAGCTTATCTCTTTTAGAACCATTTTACAATCCTATTCATTTAATTTAAATCTATGTAAGATGTACTTTGCCTCCTCATATCTGTATCATGAGCATGGTCCATAAGCTGAGATAGTGTGGCTGCCTTAGTTCTCTCTCTCTCTCTCTCTCTCTCTCTCTCTCCCTACCAGCAGTGTCTCTCAGCCTTGTCACTGTAGGGTTGTAAGCAGCATCCCTGGCTTCAACCCACTAAATGCCAGTAGCACTCGCTATCCCCTTAATTGTGACAACCAAACATGTTGCCAGATATTGCCAAAATGTCCCTGAGAGAGGGGAGCTGTAAAATCATCCCCGACTGAGAACCAGTGACATAGGGGAATTTGTTGAAAATACAGATTTTTGCACCCAACTTAGATCTATTGAATAACAACCTCTGGGGGCTACGTAAGTATTGTGTACTTTTTTTTTGTTTGTTTAGCAAGTTAAACTTTCTAATTTGATCTAACACACACTAAATTTGAGAATTATTATTCAGGTAGCCCTAGCTGCTTTTTATTTTCTAAACTTCTATCACCTAAGTGCAAAATCAAATAGCCAAACTGTGTGTAAACTTAATATTGCATTGATTTCAGTTCTGTGGATTATTCAGTGCCTCTTTTCCAAGTAAATCCATGAACTATGGAATCATGGACATCCTTAGTACCTCTGGGGCCTCAGCTGTTGGTGAGCCTGTTAGGAAACCCGGCCGCAGTGAAATTTGATGGTAATGATGTCCTGTACATACCAAAGTGATGAGAAGTCATTGGACAGACCATTCTTTGGCTGGAAGTTCACTATGGCCTTGCTGTGCAGTACATGTGATGAATTTTCCCAGACTAATCAAATAAATAGCAACCTTAGTGGATTGGCACATAATAATCATTCATTCATTCACTCTTTCACTTACTTGCTTGTTTATTCACTTATTATTAATATATTTATGTGTTCATTTATTCAAGAACTATTCATTGGATACCTACAATGTTGGGCACTTCGTTATGTACTAAAGGCACAAATAGTTAAAAGGGTACAGAACTTATAATCTACAGAGAAAGTGTGAGAGATGTGGCCACAAAGTCAAATGAAGACCATGATCTTCATTAGCAAAGGGCTGTAACTGAGCTAAGCAGTTATGGGAGGTTAATTAGCAACTTACTTATTCAGCAAAGGAAATAGTAGCCCGATTGTCTGGAAAAGATACTTTAGTACCTAATGTTTGCCCCAGTCACAGCTGATACTATTGGGGAAATTAGTTTAACAGTGCTATAAACATATTTCCTGTATTCTTACTATTAGAGAAAATTATCCTGAAATTTAATTAAAGTAACGTGATGATTTAATTTTAGGCATAAAAGGCTATAAAAAATTAGCTTTCCATATCTTCTATTAATTTTAAATAAAAATCATTATTGGAGTATTCTTAGACAAGATTAGAAAAATGAAAAAAAAACTTTTAATTATGAAGTTGGAAAATAATCTTTGAATGAGCCATTTGTTTAAGTCCATGTCTGGAGTCCATTTCCCTGTAAGTAGTTTGTAGTTGTGGCCCCTTTTTCTGGGCCCTAAATTTTCATTTCTTCAGCTTCTTCAGGAATTTAAACAGTTATACCCTCCCTCTCCTTTTACTTTAGTCTTGCCCTCCCCATTGGCTTTTTTCCCCTTTTGCTAGCAAAGAGTTTGACATATCTCTTAAAAAAAACAAACAAACAAAAAAAAACACCTTTTAACCTATTTGAATTTTGTAGCCATTTTCACAGGCTTGCGTCATCTGTCCTATTCTCTTTACCCTTCTTCAAGGTCAATGGCTTATCGTAATGAGCACCAGAAACATCTAGCACCTTTATATCATTTCCATTGTCTATTCTGGAGAGAGAGAGAGAAACAAGAGACTCACCCCATATCTTATATACTTATTGAATGGTTTATTTGAAGATTGTAAATTTCTTAGAGACTTAATTGTATTCATCCTCCACCTCCCATCCCCACCTCTAACCGCATCCCAAATCTGTACCTACCTTTTCATACAGCAAGTGATGCAAAAAAGACTTTGGGGATTTGATTTGTTGATAATGCTTCTAACCAACATGTATGAAAAATATTTTGTGTGCAAGTCACTGTGCTGAGCTCCGAGGACACACAAATGAATAAACAAGGATCCTTTCCTTCATAAATTACAGTTAATGATGCAAACAGAAAAGCGAAGAGATGGTTACAGTTAAAAAACAAAAGAATACATACAGGGCACAAGCTATCAGACGAGGGGACCCAGGGAAGGTCTCTGAGAAAAGATGATGCCTGAATTGATTCCTGAAGGTACTAGCCTATTAAATGTTGGGTGGGTGGTTGGGGGCACAGGGGGAAGAAGTTTTCAAAACAGAATAAGCAGAGTGCGCAATGATATAGAGGGGGATGGTAGAGCACCTAGCTTGCTGAGAATAGAGCCCAGGTTCAGGGGTAGACGTGGCAGGCAGCCTGGGGTCAGGGGTCAGGGGGTAGAAGTAGTGGGTAGCCCCAAGATAAAGGTAGGAACAGAGAGAGAGTGTTGTGTTTATCTCGCTAGGAGTTTGGACTTTTTTCTAAAAGTTAAGGAAAGCCATGAAAATTGTTTAAACCAGGCAGATGTATAAGAAAACACATTTAAAAAATAATAATCTTAGATAGTGATGAATAAAGTGGACCAGAGGGATGAAGACTGCAGGTAGGAAACTGTTTCAGAGGCTTCTACAGGAATCCAGGCCAGAGAGACCATAAGAGTTTGGATGGTGGAGGTGGGTTGAAGAGATGTGGAGAGGTTAGAGAAGTGTCTGTGACCTGAAACCAACAGAACTTGGTGACCAATGGCACATGAGGCAGAGGAAGGGAGAAGAGTTGAGGCTGACTCTCAGTTGGGTCCAAAGAAAGGCTCTATGCAACATTTTATCTATGCATGCTCTTGTTCCATTCTGAAAGGAAATTTAACTGATGTCTTTTGATTAAACATAAAAATTAATGACTGTCTCATGCTCTGACCTATAATTGTTGAAATGATTAAAGATGTAGGTAGCTTCTTCTTTCCAAAACTCTTCATTTATTAGTTGCTACTGTGTTTATTAACAGAGGTACTGGTAGTGATGTTTATTAGGCCAAACTACTTCCTGATTTGGTACAAATAGTAGACTAACTCACAAATGATATTCAATATTTAGCATTTAGATATCTATATCCAAATTAAATTGACACCCACAAGATGAAAGTTTCAGCTGATGTTGAAAGCTATATGTCATTCTGTGTCTATAACTGTAGCTAACCCAGACAGCCTGCCACCTCTATCCCCTGCCCCTGAACCCAGGTGGCCTGCCACTTCTACTCCCTAACCCCTGAATCCAGGATGCCTGCCATTTCTACCCCTGAATCTAGGCTCTATTCTTAGCAAGCTAGGTGCTCTACACCCCCCTCCATATCATTGCACACTCTGCTTGTTATGTTTTGAAAACTTCCTCCCCCTGTGCCCCAAACCACCCATCCAACATTTAATAGCTAATACCTTCAGGAACCAATTCAGGCATCACCTTATCTGAG
Source organism: Propithecus coquereli (assembly GCF_000956105.1). Classification (NCBI taxonomy): domain Eukaryota; kingdom Metazoa; phylum Chordata; class Mammalia; order Primates; family Indriidae; genus Propithecus; species Propithecus coquereli. The sequence goes on along the minus strand of NW_012148886.1, from coordinate 725,024 downwards.
AGACCTTCCCTGGGTCCCCTAGTTTGATAGCTTCTGCTCTGTATATATTGTTTCTGAAATTTCTAATTGTTTACTATAATAATCAGAATGGGAAATTTGATCGTGGGAGGCCTTCAGTAGAGAAGAGTCTGGACAGGATTTTGTGAAGGTGGTGTGTTCTCCACACATACGGAGAGAAACCTGAGAGGCACGGTGGACAGTGGCTCATACAGTGACAAAGGGGTAGTAAATGTGTTCAAAGGCACAATCAACACAATTAGTTAGTGAAAATAATGACAATTATTTGGTAATGTAGGAAAGTCCTGTAGTAATAATGTAGGTCATTCCTGGTAATGTAGGAAAGACTGGTTAGTGAATAATTAATATTAAAGTCCAGCCTAAGAAGATGGGGTTTAGCAATAAGATTTTTCAGTTTACTTAGATATTTTAATAGCTTTTTCTGGAAGAAAGTGCAGTGTTTTGGGATATTTTTACTTTTTAG
>NW_012148886.1:721757-722229 GCF_000956105.1 Propithecus coquereli | reverse complement strand
TTGAGACAGTAAAATCAAGCTGAGACCTGGATGACAGGTAAAAATCATCCAGGGAAAAATTTAGAAAAATTCTGGAAGGGCTTCAGGGAAGAAAGGCTCAGTGCCCTCAAGAATCTGAAAAACCAGTGCTAGGGATAGGAATGCATTGGGATGTGGAATGCATTGGGTCTCATTTGAAGCTATTTAGTTTATATTCTGATCTAGGAAACTTTAAGAGTGAAGGCAGTGGGGTAGAGACAATATTAATCATTATGTAGAAACTGCAGGGATAAGCTGGAACTGTCTTGGGCACACCAAGACAGTTTACATTTACACCAAATGTAAATATAATAATCTGCACCAACACCCTACTAACTGTCCACATCAAAGAGCTTGGGTTTTGTTCTTAGAGTAATGGGAAGCCACTGAAGGGCATTCAGTTAGAGGGGGACAGTATCTGATTTATATTTTAATAAAAACTACCCACAGTAGT
>NW_012148886.1:719686-720033 GCF_000956105.1 Propithecus coquereli | reverse complement strand
GAGAGAGAGAGAGAGAGGGCTGCTGCAGATGTTGAAAAAATGTGGATATACCAAAAACTTTGGAATTGTTTCTTAGAATTATTTTAACACACAAATCTATTCATTATAGCTGAAAAATTATAGTCTTCCTTCAAAATACCCTAGGAGAAAGATATAGATCCTTAAACATTTATGAGTTTTTTAAAATGAAACAGTTGTAGTAATCTATAAGGATAGAAAAGGTAAAAACATAATTATGTTGGTAGTAAAACTAGGTATTCTGTGGCCTGATTTACACAGTTGGATTTAGATAATTTAGGTAAAAATAGGTTATTTTTTTGAATTACCCACTGAATGACTTCTGACTT
>NW_012148886.1:715490-716396 GCF_000956105.1 Propithecus coquereli | reverse complement strand
AGGGAGGAGGGAGGGAAGCAGGGAAAAAGGGAAGAAGGGAGGGAACAAAGAAGAGATAGGCCTGTTAAGTCCCAGCTGGAGGCCTGACAAGCATCCCCAGGTACTTGGAGAGCATGGATGTATTGTCATGATACTGGAAGCAGTAAAAAAAGCATTTCCTAAATATTAAAATGAGATTTCATTTCCTACATTGTTTTGCAGATTAAGGGCATTTAATCTGACTACTTTTAGTGGTCTGTATAATGTCAAACAACTCCTCTCCTCATTCTGTGTACACACACAAATAATCTAAAATACTTCCACAGTGAAAAATGGCTGAAATGAATATTGTGGTTCACTAGGAGGTAATGTATATAGCATGTATGGATTGCTGGTCTTTAAAGCTCTATAATGCAATAAAATGAAATTTTGTCCAAAATTTTTCTTAAAACAATTTTATTTCTTTGTTTTTACTCAGAAGGTTATTCTTGGGAACTAGAATACCCTTAGGGCTACGAATGCAAAATTAGATACAGTAAGTACAGTGTTGTGTATGTACTACAGAACAGTGGACAGAAGAGAAAAATACAGGAGACTGAGATGAATTGGCACGTAACTGACAAACTCTGGAAATTAGTTTTTGTTTGGATTTTTACTTACCATTTATATGTTCCTTATAAAAGTAGACTATGAAAGAAATAAAGTTTAACTTCTGTTTGTTTTTTGTTATAATGTACAAGAAACATTTATATGATATGTCCTATGTGCAGGGCACTGTTCTAAATCCTTATATATATATATATCCATACACATACACACATATGTACACACACACACACATAATCTCATAAAGTCCTATACGATAGCATGTCTCCATTTTACACAATAGGAAATGAGCGCAGCGAGTTATAAAATTTACACCTGGAC
>NW_012148886.1:698881-701500 GCF_000956105.1 Propithecus coquereli | reverse complement strand
ATGTTTTTTACATACATATATATACACACACATCTTCCCTCCAGTTACTCCCCATGGAAATACTTTTTCTAATTTTCATGTGACTTTACAAATTAATGGAAACTCAAGTCCTTAAAAACAGCTAAAATAAAATAATGTTATAATTAGTAACTGCAGTAGAATGCGTAATTGCAATTCCTTTATAATTCTCAGTAAATTAAGTAGGAAAATAAAATTTTCATTTCAATAGATTGTAAATATTTATGCTAAATGGCTAAATATATTATCGTATTACCTACATTCAGAAATTTATATTATCTCTTAAACATTTCCTGGCATGAAAATATGAAAGGATAAACTTACGTGATTGAGGCTATTAGTCAATTATTTTGCTTCTGAGAAGTTATTTATTCAGAGCCTTTTGGTGAGCAGCAGTGGGTATAATTTTTATCTCTATGACTTTTCCTAATCATGTTTTGCAGTATCAAATAATTGAATGACTATTTCTTTAGGTCTGATTTAGACAGACATTAATCATGTCAAGTGAGTCAGCCTGGGTAGCTGAGTGTATACAGCATGGGAGCTCTCTTTCAATTGCATATTAAAACAGAGATTTGCATTACCTAATTTCTTGTGTTCCCAGGATAATACTAGGGTGTAAGCCCTGCAGAATTTTTGGTACCCAGGGCAGTGAGGGGCTCAAACAATGAGATTCAGGGAGGACAAAATGGATTATCCCAATAGCATTTTGACATGGCTTGAGGAATTTTGTTTAAGCCACTACTCTCTGAATCCTGTCCAAGGCACTGTCCTAAGCACTTCACTTTTAGGCCTTACAACAGCTGTTAGGTAAGTGCTATTATCACCATTTTACAAATAGAAAACCTGAGGCTTGGAAACTTGATGAAATGTTTCAAGACAAGACCAAGATTTTCTCCTCTTTTCTCTGACTCTAAACCCTTGAAAAATCTTGCTCACATCTAGGTAAAAGAGGATGTATCAGTCAGGATTCTTTAGAGAAATTTAACCAGTAGGATACACACACACACACACACACAGATAGAGAGAGACAGAGACAGAGAAACAGAGAAAGAAAGAGACAGAAAGGCAGAAAGAGAGACTTGTTTTAAGGACTTGGCTTGCATAATTCTAGAGGCTGCTAAGTCTGAAATTTGCAGAGTAGGCCATCAGATTGGGAATTCAGGTAAGAGTTGCAGTCTTGAATCTAAAATCTGCAGGGCAGGCCAACAGACTGATAACTCAGGCAGGATTTCTATGTTACAGTTTCGAGGCAGGAAGTCGTTCTTTACCAGGAAACCTCAGTTTTTGTGTTTAAGACCTTCAGCTGTTTAGAGATGAGGCCCATCTCATTGCGGAGGGCAATCTGCTTTACTTCAAGTCAACTGATTGTAAATGTTAATCACATCTACAAAGCTTCTTCATAGTAACATCTAGACTAGTGTTTGACCAAACAATTGAGCATTGTAATCTAGCCAAGGTGACACATAAAGTTAACCAACCCAGTGGTTTTTCAAATAACACCTCATACTCACCTGCTTTCTCCCCTAAACCTTTTATGCAATGACACAAAACTAAAACTAGAAAAACCCTATTTAGACTTCCTGCAACTTGAATACAGCTATGAAATTGGACATGAAAGTTATTTTTCAGTACACAGATGGGATTGAAAGTTGTGCAAAATGAAATATTCTTTGATAATACTCATGTAAGCTGTAGGAGGGATCAGGGAAAATAAGGGATCACGCATACTTATATCCACTGATTTCAGTAAAAACTGATGGCGATTTCTTGCCCCAGGTGGTAAGAAGGTGGGGTTTCTGAAAGATATAGTATTAAACAACAGCTGTGCCTTCTTTAAGGTTGACACAGCTAGAGTAAGATGAAGGTATATGGTTTTCAGAAGAAAACTTTTATTAACAAACCAATTGTCCTTGGGCAGGTGGCTCATTGCCTGGGGCAGAGTTTTGTGAAAGCACATTACAGCAGCGGGCATGCTGGGCTTACTGATGTGCCGTGCTCATATGCATGCTTCATTAGTGCCTGCAAGGGGGACTCGGCACTGCACGCCTGGCTCTTGGCTGGTGAGCCTCTGTGCAGCCTGCTTCCTACCTGCCCCTTTCCTCCAGCTGAGCCATGCCGACTTCAGAAGTTAAACCTTGGGGATACTTCCTCTACTTTCAACTATTTTTTTCTTATTACAAAAATGATATATATTCCCTGGATAAAAATTAGAAGAAAAAGATAATCACAAAGATATCTGTAATCCTGCCATCTATATGGGTGCATATTTATACAACCTTTAGTGTGGATGATAATGTGGATCTGCCTATGGATATAGGTAAAATATAGTTACAAAAATGGGTTAATGCTTTATATAATGCTCTATGCCCTGCCTTTTCATTGGTTATATCATTAATATAGTTCCCTGTCAGTAGAAGATCTTCAAGTTTTGTTAGGGCTATATAAAATTCCATTGTATTGACATTCTCAATGGTAGTTGAAGTAAAGTATATAATTCACTGGTAAAGTATAAAGTATGTTATTAATATTTCACTAGAACACACATTCCTGAAATTTTTGTGGCTCTCAGGTTATCAAGCATACATTTTTTTTTTTTTT
>NW_012148886.1:697665-698831 GCF_000956105.1 Propithecus coquereli | reverse complement strand
ACTGAAACTTTGTATTTTAATTTGTTAATGGTCCAAGACAGAGCTTAAAATCTACTTGTTAAATTTTCATTTGGAATTTTTGTTTGTTTTATGAGATTTTTTGCTACCTTTTGATAAAAATGTATAAACATAATGAAATTATTGACTGAAGACTATTCTGCCCTTTTCTGTAATATAATAAGGGAAACATAGAAACTTCTAACCAATTATTTTTGTAGTAAGAAGCCAAAGAATAACACTGGTAACATAATCTTTGTTTCTGTAAAAATGTTCCTAGTTGCTCAGTAGTTCAATATTTTATTACTTTATCCTCCCATTTCCTGGTAATCTTTTTCTGGAATTTTCTAGGAAACAATTACATTTAAACAATTTATTAATAGTGTACTTCAAAGAATTAAAGTAAATATGTGTATTCTGTTTTATTGTTTCATTATCTCTTCATTTTCATCCAAAAGATATATTTTCTTATCATTGGAATACAGCAACTATCACAATCAACATATAAATTTTTTATGGTTTTGAAAAAATTTGAAGGTGAACGTGCTTTAACATTGTTGTTTATATCAAATGACCTAAGAACTGATCCTCAAGTAAGGTATTAACAGAAGGTGAGTGAGTACCAAGGGTTGTAAGCAATATATGAACCGATATATGGTGGATATAATCTGTGCTCCACAAACTCTGGATTGCAAGAATCTCATCATTCACTTTTCTCAGAATCTAATTTAATCTTATTCCAGACCCTTATCCTACTGAGTTCCCTGGAAATTCCAACCACTGTTATTGTACTACCTTTCTCTTTCTTCCCCCGTTCCCTCATGCTCATCCCACCCTCTAAAGTTCCCAGGGATCTAATGAGGACATTTGAAAACTTTCCCTGGTGTTGACTTTATTTTGGCTCCCATAGATGAGAAGCAGTATCTCTGCTGCTTTCCTACCCTCCTGGGCGTGGAGATCCTTCTCGGCACTTGATGCGGGCACACTGGTGTACCTCGCAGCCATTCCCCTACTTCCTGCCCTCTCCTAGAGGCATGGGAGGGAGCACACCCCTCAGGCCAGCTTGGCCCTCTGTCTCTTTCTGACTGTTGAGGAATCTCTTCAGCTCTCTAGCCCCAGCTCATAGTTCATCTTGTTCTTTTACCCCCACCCCCACTCCCAGCCCCATT
>NW_012148886.1:687813-689023 GCF_000956105.1 Propithecus coquereli | reverse complement strand
TCTTGGGCACACCAAGACAGTTTACATTTACACCAAATGTAAATATAATAATCTACACCAACACCCTACTAACTGTCCACATCAAAGAGCTTGGGTTTTGTTCCTAGAGTAATGGGAAGCCACTGAAGGGCATTCAGTTAGAGGGGGACAGTATCTGATTTATATTTTAATAAAAACTACCCACAGTAGTGGCCTATAAAGATTCTGGGATTATTATTTCTCTTAGTATAAATAAAATAAACAATGCCAGTTTGTTGGCATATTTTATCCAAGATTGGACTTCTTTTGAAATTATAGTTTATTAATGACATAGATGGAGAAGAGGAAGAAGTAGCTTTTGCACTTTGTAGAGGGATGTAAAAATTCTTTCACAGTCCCCTACTATTTGAGTATGCTTCCAAAATCAGTTGCTCGGGGACAGTGAGGAGTATAAAATCATTATTAACTACCATTCCTAACTCTCCCAGTCCCTCATTCCCCATTTTCTCTGTCCCTTTATACCTAGGTATGTGGTTCTACTAGCCCTCAATAAAAGTAAATAATAAAAATTGCAATAATAAGAAGTAATGTTGATTACCAGAAAACATGTCTTTGACTTCACATTCATTATCTTATTTAATTCTTATTTATAACCATATTTCATACACGAGAAAATTGGGTTTTATAGGGGCTAGATGACTTGTCCAACTTTACTTAACTAGTAAGTGGAAAGTTGAAATTCATCCCAGATTGATGGCAGAACCCCTGTTCCAACTCTCTATACTGGGGATTGCAGGTAGTGACTATTCAGAACTCTGTTTTGATGATGCAATGGAAGTGAAAAGGAGATAAGAGTAAATGTTATTTGATGGGCTTAGTGTAGCAAGTCTAGTTTCAAAGGCCAATTCCATGTGCAAACAATAGTATGAGAGATTTCTGCTATTTCAAGGTGTCATTATCCTTATTGAGTTTAATAGCCATGATACTTTAAAAATGGAAACGATGAAATGACACTGTGATTGCCTTCTTTGTATATTTTTTTGAAGAGATGAAATGTTACTATGTTTTTGAGGATGTGGTATTAACTCCAGAATAACACCTATGCTTAACATAATGAGATTAAAATGTTCCATGTGCTGAGTTATACAATAAGGCCATGTTTTGAACATAATATCCTTAAGAGTAATGAGCAATTTATGATTGCCTAGACACTCTAAATTTGTTCAACAAG
>NW_012148886.1:685984-687763 GCF_000956105.1 Propithecus coquereli | reverse complement strand
ATTTTTAGCTTGATGTGATCCCATTTGTCCATTGTTGCTTTTCTTGCCTGTGCTTTTGAGGTTTTACTCAAGAAATCTTTGCCTACATCAATGACCTGAAGTGTTTCCCCAATGTTTTCTTCTACTAGTTTCATAGTTTTTTCAGGTCTTAGATTTAAGTCTCTAATCCATTTTGATTTGATTTTTTTCCACATGGCAAAAGATAAGGCTCTAATTTTGTTCTTCTGCATGTAGATATTCACTTTTCCCACCACCATTTATTGAGGAGACTGTCCTTTTCCCAATGTATTTTCCTGGGGTCTTTGTGGAAATCAGTTGATTATAAATGCATGGATTTATTTCTGGGTTCTCTCTTATGTTCCATTGGCCGATGTGTCTGTTTACATGCCAGTGTCATGCTTTTGGGGTTACTATATCTTTGCAATATAATTTGAAGTCAGGTAATGTGATGATTCCAGCTTCGTTCTTTTTGCTCAGGATGGCTTTGGCTATCCTGGGTCTTTTGTGATTCCATATACATTTTAGGATTATTTTTTCTATTTCTGTGAAGAATGTCATTGGTATTTTGATAGTGATTGCATTGAATCTGTAGATTGCTTCAAGTAGTAAGGACATTTTAGCAATATTTATTCTTGCAATTCATCAATAGTTTAGGCTTTTATAAATGGGAAAACATTTAATACTCAAAACTAACCCCATGGTGGAGTTACTGTTTTTAATCCCCCGTTTATGGAAGAGAAAACTGAGGGCAGGACAAGTTGAATGGCATGCCTAAGGACGCATAGCTGCTAGGTGGCAGAACCCAGATGTGAACCCAACCTAGCACCAAAGATATCTGGTTACCTTGTTGAATAGGGGGGAGACAAATACTAGAAGAACAAGAAACTTAGAAGAAAAGAAAAAAATGTATATTAATTTACATTTGGTACTAAGTATCTGCCTCGTATGTGACTGAGGCATGCCTGTCCAGCCATGCATTTCCAGGCATGGTTGTAAAGAGGTATAAAATGCTTTAATTAAATGGTGATGTGAATAGCCTGACAGGCCTGGCTGGAAGCTGTACTTCCACCACCTACTACTTTTATTAGGCCTTATTTATCCTGTTCCTGCTAGTCCTGAAAGTGTGAGAAAATGCGTTCGTGTGCCCTCCTCCCTCCCAGCAGAACGTAAATCACCTTTTGAAAAGTATCTAGGTAAGTAAAAGCTTTTGCCCCTCAACGAACTCGTTTCAATTACCATCGCTGGTCAGACCCATTTGGTTGCCTGGAGAATTCAATGAATTCAGCAGTTTTCTAGAGACTTTAATCATTTTCTATATCATAAAGCCAGAAAAGGCACTTTCCTCAAGGGACTTCTGCATTAAGGACTGTGCTTCTGGGAAAACTTTCATCATAAATTATTCATTTGCACTTGTGGTATAAAATAGTGTAGAAATGACCAATGTGCTATTGGCCATGGAAAAGACAAACAGAATGTCTAAATAGCTGAAGGCAGATCACATCCGGATTTCAATGTGCTTAGAGTCTTTTACTAGAGCATTATCACAGTGTTACTCTGGACCCTGCACATGAGCAGCATGAAAACCTTATCAGAAAAAATCAGTATGGAAGAAATTTTGGTCAGTCATGTCAGCTCGCTTAAACATAAATCTAGCCAAATTATCCAGTCTTCCAAAACTTTTTTTACTACATGAGGATCTTCATGCCACTATTATATGTAAATCTGTATAATAATCATCTTCTGAAAGTCTACATAAATCTGTGATGTTTTTTCTAACTA
>NW_012148886.1:670477-672504 GCF_000956105.1 Propithecus coquereli | reverse complement strand
TAAATATATCCTAAAGGAATATGAATTAAACTGTAATATTGTTCATATTTTATTCCACTCAAAAAGAATTAGAGCTGCTATTGTAAGGAACATATACTGGCACTTTACATTACAAATTTCTCAAAGCTGACATTTGTTTTTCATAGTATTTTGCATCCACATGCCACCATATAAATACCCCTCTGTCAGTTAATCACTAGCATAGAAAATTCTGATTTACATGGAAGAAATTATTGATAATTGTATCTTCCAAGTCTAGCTGAGCCGAAGTTATTTCAGCGAGAATATTGATGAATGGCTGATTCTAAGAACAGATCATTAGCATGGAATTTGTCAGCCTGTGATGAAAAGTTAGATGAATAGGAAGAATCATTCATTCATTCAGTCATTCAGCAAATATTTATTTTTGCCTACTATGTGCGAGACACATAGCAGGGGTTTGGAATACGTCAGTGAGTAAAACAGACAAATATTACTGTCCTGTTGGAGCATATATTCTAATATAGATAGATAATAAGAAACGTAATCAATATGCAAATTATATTATAGAAGATAAGTGCTTTCAAATAATAAAAAGTGACGTGGTGGGGATTGAGGTGTGATATGGTTAGCATGGCCCTGATTGAGAGGGGCGACTTGAGCAAAGACTTGAAGGAAATAAGAAAGTTTATTTTTGTGATCACCTGGAGGAGGAGCATTTCAGACAGAAGGAACAGCTAGCTCTCCATTGAGTTGGAGAGTGTTGGGCTTGCACAAGGAAGGTCAAGGAGGATGGTATGACTTGAGTGTAGTGAGCTAAGAGAAGACTTATAGAAAAGTGAGCATGGAAGTCTCAAAATGCCACATGATTGAGGGCCTTATAGGCTATTACAAGGACTCTAAAATTGGCTCTGAGGAAATGAGTAGTCACTTTAGAGTTTTGAGCAGAGGAGCAATATAAACTTACATTCCGAGATACATTCACAATAACTAGTGTGTTGGCAACAGTCTGTATTAAGGATAGAAACAGAAAGGTCAGATAGGAGTCTATTATTGCAGTGAGCCAGGTGAGAGATGACAGTGTCTCTATCAAGATGGTAGCAGTAGGGATAGTGTGAAATGGTCAGATTTTGGAGATAGTTTGAAAAAATAGATTTAGAATGTGAGGGGAGGGGGAAATTCAAGAATAACTTCAAAAACTTTGGCCTGAGCTACTGGAAGAATGGAGTTGCCGTTAAGTGAGATGGAAAAAATTACAAGGGGAGCAGGTTTGTGGGGTAGGAATAGGAGTTCTACATCATTTTGTTAAAAGCTGGAGGACATTTGTCTGTATTTGCATTGCTTCTTAAAGTGTAGTCCCTGGATCAGCAGCATCAGCATCAACTGGGAACTTAGAAATGCACACTCTCGGGCCCCATCCTAGAGCTACTCAATCTGGAATTCTGGCCATGAGGCCCACCAATCAGTGTTTTAACCAGCCCTCCAGGTCATTCTGGTGCACACTCAAGTTTGAGAAACACTGTGCATCATCTCCAAAGTATAAGGGCTGGGGCAACTGTTTCGGAATGTGAGTATCATGAGTTTGGAGTTAGAAGACCTGGATTCAAATCCTGACTAACTTGGGGAAAGTTGGTCCCTCTACCTTAGCCTTGATTTTTATACCTTTAAAGGGTAAATAGTAATTTTACCTTTGTCACCAGATTGACATGAGGAGTCAGATCAAACAATGTAGGTTAACAACCCTGTGCAAATTAAGTACCCTGTAAGTACTGGGGATGGGAGACGGCAGGCTGGGAATGGGGATGGCACAAAACAATTTACCTCTATTTGTCACTAAAATTCTTTGGCTTTCAAGAAGAATTAATTACATGGAAAATCAGAGTTTTGGGTGAAGTTTTGCTAGACCTTTAAAACATAGGTAATAAAGGTGACTGCCTGTCAAAAAGCAGATTGATGGTGCTAACTGTATGATTCAGTAAGAGTGAGTTTTTGAATTTAATAATTTCATTATCTCAATTGCATGTAGAAAGAAAAATGTGTATTCTTAC
>NW_012148886.1:639601-667562 GCF_000956105.1 Propithecus coquereli | reverse complement strand
TATACTCCCTATACTTTTTGCCCCAGTTACTATTTCTGAATACGGACTAGGTATGTTTCTGAATGTGGACTAGGTGTGTCTAAGACCTAACATAATGGTTTGGAACACAGAGAGGTATATAACATGAGGAAATTTCCTTCTTTCTTGTATTAGTCCAGGTTCTCCAGAGAGACAGAACCAATAGGAGATAGATAGATAGGTAGATAGATAGATAGATAGATAAATAGATAGATAGAGACATTTGAGAGGAAATTTTTTAGAGGAATTGGCTCACACAATTATGGAGGCTGAGAGGTCCCACAATAGGCCTCTGCAAGGTAGAGAACCAGGGAAATGTGTAGAGTGGCTCAGTCCAAGTTGGAAAGCCTCAGAACTAGGGAAGCCAATGATGTAATTCTCAGGCCAAAGGCCTGAGAACCTGGTGGGCCACTGTGCAAGTCCCAGAGTCCAAAAGTCAAAGAACTTGGAGTTCTGATGTCCAAGGGCAGGAGAAGAAGAATATCCCAGGTTCAAAAGAGAGAGAGAGAATTCACCTTTTCTCTACCTTTTTGTTCTACCTGGGCCCTCAGCTGATCGGGTGGTGCCTGCCCGCATTGGGTGACAGTGACTCTTCCTTACTCCGTTCACTGATTCGAATGCTAATCTCTTCCAGAAACACCCTCACAGACATACCCAGAAATAATGCTTTACCAGCTATCTGGGTATTCCTAAATCAAGTTAAGTTGACATCTAAAATTAACCATCACACTTCTCTTCCTTTAGAATTTGGCCCTTCCAACTCTAAGCCAAATGTACTGGATTACTCTAGGGGTATCTCCAAGCTGAGAAAAATAGGGTTAATTATTTAGCTCCTAAATTAGAGAACAATTTTCCCCTCAATCCAGAGTCTCTTCGCCAATTTAATGCAAGACAGAATTGGTTTGCTAGAGTTTGCCACCAGAAAGATATAAGGGTATAAGGAAGTGAGGAGGAGGCTGGAGAGAGAAGAGGAACTTTTGAGAACAGTATGTGCAGAATGAAAGTGAGATAAGTTAGTCTCTCCTGTTCCCACCCAATGGGATATGTGTTGGACATATCTCCCTCTCACATTTCAGGATTTCAACTAACAAGAGAGATTAGCATCCAGTTTTCTGGCTAGAATTTACCTGGCTGCAGAACCCCTTAATCCATTTCCATAACACCATGAAAAGATTATAGAGGGAATAGGAATTGGTAAAATAAATTGGAAAAGGTTAAAAATCACCCTTCCTTCAGTTTTCTGAAAAGTGTAAATGACTGTGATGGGAATTCTGGAATTTTCTATGGGTCTGGAGATGGCCAAGGAAAGTAGCTCGGACACTAGGGTGTTGCCCAGTGAGGCAAAAGTCTCATACATGCAGGGGGATGGACTGCCCATTGGAAATGGTCATTTTTCAGGAGGGCATGAAGTCAGAAGACTGCAGAGGGGCACTTAGCTGGATTCTGAAAAACAACCAACAGACTACATAATAAAGACAGAAACTGGATAGATATCCTCTCTGGCCAGATAGGGTAAGAATTGGCCAATAAAGAATTGGATAAAATCAGACTCAAAACTGTTGTATTTTTACCAAATTGTTCACATAATGCATCTATCTTTTTGTGAATATTCTTCGGCCTGTTTTGGGAGAGAGTTTAATCAAGTAGGAAAAGAAGACAGTAGGAGGAAAGGAAGCTTAAAAAGAGAGGGTTGAGTAGAAGAGAGATGATGAAAATGTTTAGATATGACTGTATATTTACCCAGATGACACTAAGTTTTCATCTAGAAGTGACTAAGAAAACTGTAGGACTGGAATACGTTTTATAAGGTTGAAATGAATTTACTCTTTCCACTGAACATCACTGATTGAGATTAGGGCCATTTCAAAGAAACGTAAGAGCGTTTCTAACATGAATACATAAAGGAGTTTCACAGTCAACCATAGCTGAATGTTGACTGTATAATTTTGAGATCTTAATACCCAGGTTAATGTAGATTATAGTAGGGTGCTTTACTAATGTTATCTAATAAAAATACTTCGTTATTAATTAAGTGGCAATTGTGTCTCAGTGCTAAGAGATGAATTATTCAAATGTGTCACTCTCTGGGTTAGAGTTTAGGGCCTAAATATAAACTTTAGGCACTGTCATGGCAGTTCATAGATGTTCTAGCAACCTCTAAGGCCCTGATACAGTTATCACATTGATTGGTCAAAAGTCACTCACAATATGCCCCAAACCATCAACCTCATAACTTTAAAAACTGAAAAGGAGGTTAGAAATTGAGCTTCCTCTTATCATTCTCAATAATAAAAATTGAAATGGCATTAAAACATTCATTATAAACCTACTAAAACACATTGTATTATTATTACTCTTATTTAGACTTGCAAGTCAGATTCTTCCTTAGTGTGTTTTAGGCAATCAATAAATATTAATTGATTCAGTACTAGAGAGAAAAGAATGGCACAATATTTATGGAATTATTTCCTGCTTAACACCTTCATATTGATTAGTATTGCACATGGATTGCCTGATATGAATTTGAAACAGTAAAACTTTATATTTCTTGTTTTTGTATTTCAGTGTTTGTCATTAAGATGATATTTCTAAGTTGTAATTCTCAAACTGGATTTTTTGCCATCTGTTGTATGAAAAAAGATGTTCATAGCACTCTATGCAAATCTCTTTTGGGTTCATAATTACATGTTTCTGTCATGACCGTGCCTGAGCTGTGCTCTGTCTCTTTGTAAGTCTATTTTTGATCTCTGACTCCTGTTAAAATTGATCCTGTACAGGTCAATCGGACCCATAAACTACACAAAATTGTTTTTGAGGTTTGAAGCCTTAATATCAAATAATGTCTGAGTCTGCCATTAAGTTTGTCTTTTGGTTTTTGTTCTACAGGTAGTAATTACTTCCTTTGTAATTATATTCAAGCCTTGATGGCTATGTTGCTTTAAAAATCTTCAGATAAAAAAGCTATTTTTTAACCATATAATGCTTTGCTTTAGAAATTGCATACTGATACCTACTCCTAAATGGAGACTTCAATGATTTTTTTTCTTCTTTATCTTAAAGAAAATGAAGGCTGATATAAATTTAAGTCACTTATGTGTGGTTTCCTGGTTTCACATGCTTGAACATGAGTGGAGTCTGTCATATTGGAAAATTTCCCCCAGTACCTTAAAGTACATACAGTCAGTCAAATTGATCCTTTCTTTAATCACCAAATGAGAGTATAGTGGTCTGGCTATTTCTCTAAGTTTGAAACTACAAATGTAGCTTTGAATCTAGTTTATATTTAATAACTGAGTGACTAGGGACATATTGTTTGACCTTTCTGTGTCTTAATTTTCTGTTATAAAAATTAAGATATAGTATCAACCACTCAAAGTATATTCAATTTGATGTACTAAATATAGCTGGATTATGGTTAGTATTAAAAAAAAAAACACATCTCTTAACCTTCCTTTCTTTCTCTGCACGACAAAAAGCTAGGTTTATTTCAGAACAGATCAACCTCTTATTTAGATGTGATTTCTTTTTTGAAAAATTCTTGATATTGAGAACACCTTGGATAGGAATCAGCTTTTCACAATTGTAAATGTTAAAACTTTGCTACATGAGTGCTTCAGTAGCCTGGGAATTTGCAGGAGATAGGGCTCACAGAGCAACGCTACAGCCAAGACAATAGGTGTTTTTCTGGCATGGCATTTAGACACACATGGTTTTAAAGGTCTCTTTCATAGCTATGCCCCAACAAAGACACTAGAGCTGTCTCCCTAGAAAGAAAGGAAATCAAATGTTAAGAGTCAGTGTAACATGTTCACATATGGACAAATTCTCCATTTAAAAAAAATCCAGTTACTTTCCAGTGGGAAATTGTAGGTAGGCTGTGGCCAATCAAGGAAACCTGCAAGCTGACTGTGAGGTATTTATGCTTATGATCAGTATTTAGGACGTGTCCTCCTGTGTTCACTGTCACTGGTCTATTCATAAGAAAGAGTATCTAAGATCTCTCCCTTTATCTGAAAGTCAAATGTGTTTCTGTATCTTTGCCACATCAATTTTACTTAAAGACTTAATTCCTCAGAACCAAAATGACAAATCTACAGTTTGGAGTCATTTATGAAAATGTAAATCCTCAGCTTAAGTGAAGAGACTTGGTAGGGGGTCCTGTGGGCCATGATTTGAAGACAATTATTTATTTTGCAGGAATGATACTGATAATTTAAAATTTTCCTTCTCTGCCTTTAATATATAGTAACTATAATCATAGAATTTCTTCTGAGATCTTTTTCTGCCATTTAACAAATCATATAGTATATTTAAACTCACCCCACCCACAAAGGAAAAGAAAAAAAAAACAAAACAACTCTAGGAATCATTGACCCAGGCTTGAAGCCAAGCAATCTATTTTCAGTACTTTCTCAACAAGCCACACAATAAAAATGTAAATGGAATGGTGCTACTTTCCTCTTAGACTGTTTTTTCTAAGTGTAAGTTTGGCACTATCTAAATTGTTTATTTTCAGACCATCTTCAAGGAACTTGGTTACTCCAGTTTAGGGACCTTCATATCCCAATTTCACATTCATTAGAATTCCCACGTTTCTTATAGCTTCATAATACCTGGCCTTGGTAAGGAATATCAAGGAATAGAAGGATCAACTTGATGTATTTTCCCACTTGGGGTTGCTGAATTAGTGCTCTGTTAGTTGGGTCTCATCTAAGTCTTCATATGACTGATAAACCAATTCTTTTCAACTTATGAACTCTTTCTCCATGTGGTGCTTGTTTCAGCAAGCCTTTTCATAGGCTAGTGATTTACTTTTCTGAAATACCACTAGATTATAAATTCTTTATGACCAGAGAACCATATTTTAACCCTCTATGTTAACCTTCACACCTTTATGGGGTAGATAAGGTAGAAATTACTATTATCTTCATTTTACAGATGAGTTAATTTGAAATGCAGAAGGTGAGTAGCTTGGCCAAACCACACAACTAGGGTGTAAGGTAGCAAAAGTTTGAGCACAGACAACTCTTAAATCCTGCCTTCTGCTGTCCATTTATTAGTGGAGGACAGAGATTCAGGGCACCTCTATGGAATTAAAGGAGCTCCTGTGGAACCTACTGGAGATTTTTAAAATTGCAAATGATGCAAATGAGTTGAAAACAGAAAAGTGAAATAGAAAGAGATAGAATGAGGAAGTTGGAGGTTAGCGTCAAAGAAAGAATAGAGATTAAGAAACAATGAAAAAGAAAATTAGCCCAAGTGAAGAATTTAGTGATGAATAAGGAGAAAAGAATTAAAAAGAGCTTGAAAAAAATAGTCACATTAAAAGAAGAGGATATTAAATAGAAAAGTCTTCAGAAAACATTGTTGGCTTGGGAAAAGTATCACAAATTGAAAATATAAAATATAATTTTTATCCTTTAAATTGCTACACAATTACTGATAGATTATTGCTTCCCAAGTATACTCACTGTATGTGATCTCTCAGCCTCCCAATCTTGGTCTCATGTGCATCAACATCAGACACTAGTTCAAGTCAGATGCTAATGGAGTCATTTCACTGGACCATAGCTGTTGATGGACTTTTACTATTCACTTATATTGCACAAAATAGAAAAAGAAATGTATTCTAAGGATTTTTTTTTTTTTTTGGTGCAGAAATGCTTTATCAATCCCCTCCCAAAATACCTTTCCTAAGCTCTGCCTCATTACCAGTTTTCCCTTTCCAGCAAATAATCTACTCTAATTATTTGTAACTAGAGTTGTAACTAGAGTTTGTAACTAGAGTTACAAATCCCTTGTCTTGGTCCATTCAAGCTTGCTATAACAAAATACCTTAGACTGTGTGGCTTATAAACAACAGAAATTTGTTTCTTATTTCTGGAGGCTGGGAAGTCCCAGATCAAAGAGCCAACAGATTAGGTGTCCTAGCGAGGTCTTGTTTCCTAATTCACAGATGCTCTGTCCTAACAGGGTGACAAGGAGCTCACTTAGGCCTCTTTTGTAAGGGCACCAATCCCAACAGCAAGGGCTCCACCCTCATGAACTAGTCACCTCCCACAACCCCACCTCCTAAAAACTATCCCATTGGGGGTTAGGATTTTAACATATACATTTTGGAGAACATAATTTTTCAGACCATAGCAGCCCTATTTCATTCTCATCGTACATTGTCTTGGCTACCTTAGTTTGCCCAATTCAGAATTCATTTTTACTCAAATGGTTATTTGTCTGCTCACATGCCCTTATCATTCATCGACACAAGTATCCTTCCAAGAGAGAAAGGGGTACTATTCTGAATGGAGTAAAGTAGATTTGAAAGAGCTTTTTCCCCCTCTGGGCTTTTTCTTTCTCTCTGTTTCTTTATTTTGGATTATTTTAGACTTTTTTGCTGTCTTTTTTCACATCTCTGATTTTAGAAGTTATGTGTTCTGTTTCTTTTTTTTTAAGTTGTTACCCATTATGATTAAGTTTTACAAAGACTTGGAGCTCTTTAACTCCTGTCATCACACCCTCCTGACTTATTCATTATTGTTTTCCAGACTTTTACCTCTACTTTGAATAATACTTCCCAACTTTAGTCATTGTTGTTTTTATTTTTAAGTCTGTGCTTGTTAAATTTTACCTGCATATTATTAGCAAAGTCTTTGCTCATTATTTCTTTCTACGTTTCATTCCTTTTCATTGTATCAAATTTTTTATGATTTGAGATTTATCTTTCAGTATTTCTTTCACCTAGCAAATCCTGCTGGTGACCTTTCTGAGTCCTTATCTAAAACTGTTTTTATTTTATGTTCACCATTAAATGATATAGGTCATAGGGTTTTGCTAATTTTTAACCAAATTTTACTTTTTTTACAAAAATAAAATCTCCAGATGAAAATTAAGAACTATTAAAACAGAATGATACTTTAAAAAGAAGCCATGAATTTCAAATGTTGGAAGATGGCCATTAATTATTTCAAGATTAAAATCTGATATCAGCTCCAAATTAGAAAAATAAAAACAGTATTTAACCCAATACCCTTTCAGTATTAAACATTTAATTAAGAATCATAGAATTATCATGGAGGTCAAATAGTAGAGTCCTGAACTCTAATATTGGAATTTATCTTTAGCCAAAACAGGATAGAGAGATGACACTGAAAATTCTCATTATGTCTAGCACCAAACAGTATTGAAGAAAGTAGTCTTACATTTGAATACGAGGCCATAAAATGTAATCTCAATGAGCACAGTTTCTATGTATGTCTTCACAGTTGAAGAATAAGGATTTTAATGGGACTATTTTAAAATTGTCATTCTTGAATATGCTTTAAATAAACACTCTGTACAAACGATCTATACCATTCTCCTTTCCTTTTCTGTCACCATTTATGTGCTCTACTCTCCTCTACAAATTCAATGTGTACCCTTCACTGAGGGTTCAGGATAAGTCACATTTTCTCCCAAAACCTTTTACTCATCACTATCATTTCCTGTATCTTTTAGAACACTGATATTTTATACCAGACATGGCACACTACGTTGTTGTATCAGCTGACTTTCCATGTATTATTTTGCCAAGTGATCTGTGAGAACATACTTGAGATTGGGGACCATAGCTTTTACTTCTCTGTAATCCCCAAGCCCTTTGTGTATTATACCGCACAAATGAATCTTAGCGCATTTCTTAGTCCAATAGTAAAAGCTAGGCAGTTTGGAAAGAGGACAGGAGGATGCAAGGAAATCAAAAGGACAGTTTCTGCCCTCATGAACTTAGTAAGGTTCTCTAATTCAGGGGACACACATATATACATACCTAAAATAATTGAAGAACAATTTGAAGATCATATACAAGCATATGGACAAAAGGAAAAACAGCTAGATGGCTATGTTTCAAAAGAGTTTGAAGAGCCATGTCTCCATAGAATACAGTAAATCATAGAAAGTTGACTACATAGATTTTAATGTACATTTTTAAAAATATAAGTGTAATTTGGGGCATACAAACAATCCTTGTTTATAGTGTTGCTTTTTGTTTTCTGGAAAAATCATTTATTTTCACAATATTTTCTGAAGGGTAAAAATTTCGATGCATTGAGAATTTCACTTAAAAGGGACCCTGATATGCTCCATAGTACACCTACCCATATATGTTGAAGTATATAATAATAAGAAGCTTTTAAAATTACAAATAAGTAATAGAGTTGATTATACTAATTAATGACTTTGTTGTCTGTTATAGACTTTTTGTCTTCTGTTTTCTTCTGGAAGTAACCTAACAGATACAAATACTATTCCATAAAAAAATCACAACTACATTTATTTTTGATGAGGAGGATTTTGATGCATTACATCAAACCTCTTCAAGCAAAATGTTTTCAGATTTTTACCTGTTGACATTTATTTCCATAAAAGGTCCACGAAAATGTTCTCTAAAAGTTAATTTAATGCTAAGAAAAATGCATTTACCTTTTTACAAACATGTTCTCTTAATTCAACAGAATAAATGTACTGTTATATTAAGCAAGGAAAAAAATACATGAATTAATTTCTATGTATAAATTTTGTAAGTACAGATAACATGGCATTTATACGTTTTGTGTCATTATTTTAAAATTTTTTTATCTCAGCTCAAAAGAATCCAGCAAGTTAAAGCGTATTAATTACTAGGAATTTGTAGTCTCTTGTGTCTAAATGATACCAAAGGACCGATTTCAACTCCAACTTGGAAAATTCAGCAACTTGTGTTTTTTGACTTACAGTCATCAAAAGCCTGCCTGAGGATAAAAGTCCATAACATTCAGGAAAAGAGACCGTAGGGACTATTAGGAGAACAAGAAAAAATGCCAAGTGTTGAATTTGGAAAAGTCATAACAGGTTAGTCTATGGCAATAAACAGAAAGTAAAACAGAAAATGTTCCTTCTACAAACAATTCCCTGTGTAATTGAAATGAAGTACAAGGAAATGTACCAAGACTTACTTTGATGTAGTCTTCATTGAGGAAGGCAGGAAACCACAGGGACAGAAATTAAATAATAACTTGTGATATCTCTTTCCTAAGATACTCTTTATTGAAAAGAAATAGTTTGAGAAATATACTCTTAGTATGAAAATACATATATGTATGAATATACATTTATATCTATAAATGTGTGTGTTTATATATGTGGGTGTTGGTATGGTGTGTATGCATGGATGTGTGTGTGTCTGTGTATACAAATATATGTATGTGGCTGTAAATAGGGTGCAAACTACAGTGTCCATAAGGAATTTCAGAACATCACAAAGGCCATCCTAAATAAAACATTCTTTTTTTCATCTCCTATTCTGTATGTAACACTGGTACAAAAAAAATAATTTCTAGGGAGTACAGTTACAAGCCATGACAGTAACTTCCAAGAATTCAGGAGTGTATACCTATCATCTGTTTTTCTCTATAAATGTACCATTTAAAGATGTAAATGAGTCCTTCTTCATACATTGGACAGCCTATACAAAATGCTACTGATGCTTTATGAGACATATACATATATCCTACTATATTGAAAAGTAATGAGTTTATTTTATTTAATATTAAACTCTTTGTCTACTTCTATATATCTATAAATTTGGAATTACACAAACAGATCCATTTTCTTGTAAAAATTCCTTTTATGATTGTTTTCCTCTTGATTAGTCTCTACCTACCATCTTTTTTTTTCTTTCTCCTTCAAAATGAAGAATTCACATTTTCTTCAATCTTTAATCTTTTTCCTTCAATCATTTTAGTTCCTCTTCTTTGAAACGTTTTCATTTCCTTTAGTAGCCAGAACTATATTTAGAACCCAGAACTTCCAGTAACAGCTTATTTTCGTGACATATGTATCTAAGGAATATTTGTCTTTCTACTTTGAGTAATGCCCAGCTTTTTTTGGCACTTTCTGGTTGTATAAACACATTATCTACAATGAATAGATGGTATCTTCTATAGGGCCAGTGATTTCATTGAATACAGAACAGATTTCAATCCCTCCCCGCTAGCTTCCTCCTTTTGAAAAATAATACCTTTTTCCAATAGAAAATGCCTGTCTTCTTTCTCCCCCACCTGTATAGTAGTGTTTCTTTTTTGTAAGGTCTTTTTGAGCCTCAAATATGAAGTTAAAATAGATGAACAGTGTGGTTTCTTGTAACTCTGGCATTCTGTGAGTGTCGATGTGGAATCTCAATGCAAAAGTTTATAAATGTCTAAAGGCCTTTCCCCTTGCCTTTATGCAGACCTATTTTTCTCTGAAACAACTGTGTTACCCTTTGCCCACTGGGTTACATTTGAATATATTTTCAGGGATTTTATCCTTTGCTAAATACCTCATCAATTCACAAAATGACAAAGTAAATCTATGAAAATACATTTCCTGTGGTTAGTTGGATGGATTAGCTTATGCTGTGGTGAATGAAAAACAAACAAACACACACACAAACAAATAAATCAGTGGCTTAAAAGAGCAGTTTCTGAAACTATTAGTATTCACTATAGTGGTTACAGTATGCTGATTGTGGTAAGAAAGAGCCCCTTGAAGTGCAATGGCTAAACACAATAGATACCTTTCTCTTCCTCAAGTAACAGAAGAAATATGTGAATAGGTTGGCAGAGTGGCCTTCCTCCACACTGTCCTTCTGCAATCAGGTTGATGAATATGTTGGCACCTTTAACATGTCTTCACAGGTTGCTTTGGGGTCAGGTCCATTCCAGGCAACAGAAAGTAGAGAATAACATGAAAGAGCAAGTATGGAAGGTGTTAATAACCCAGGCCTAGAAATGGTGTCCATGTCTTCCATGTACATTCTGTTGTCTAAAACTGCATCACGTGACCATACTTAACTTCAAGGAGGAAGCCTGGAATATACTGTGTTCCCAGGAAGAAAAGGAAGAAATTTTTTTTGGAGAATAGCTGGCCGTCTCTATCACATATACTTTATTCAGCAATATTGTCCCAGCATCAGGAAAGATGTCATCATAGGAAGACACTTGCTACAGGCAGTTTGTGATTAACTGTTTCAAGGTTTTTCATGTTACCAACATATATTATTCAGCTGCCAGTTCCCAGAGTTTTTTGTGGCTCAAACATAGCTATTTAATGATTCTGATGCGGTGCCATCCTTCTATCACAACAGGTTACTGGTAAACTTATTCGTGACAGCCAGTGTTCAAGAGTTCACTGTATAAATGTGCCAAAAGAAAAATGAGATTTAAAAAAAACCTTAATAACCCCCACACTCCACACACCCATTGACAAAATTCTCATAAATTCTTTCTTGGAGAAGGAGGCTGGCTTAGTGTCAGGTTCCTCAGTGATTACAATAAGTTCGCAGATACAATGAACGCCTTTTTATTGGAGGTGCTGTTTTTTTCTTCCCTGAATTCCAAATTAATGAGATTTACAATATTAAGTTTATAAAATGCTAAGTTAATGAATTATAATGAGAAATAAGAATATTTCATTGTAAAGCTCCATTAATATGAAAAGGGAGGGCTGCATAAAGAAAATTCGCATCATAATTCAAATGACTAAGGAAAGTAAGGGTTATAGGAGGAAGAATGTTAATGTGAGAAAAATTGCTTTATGCCCGTCAGGAGACTCTAGAGGAAAGTATTATTTGACTTCTAAAATTAACTAGTGCCTGGCTGTATTCAGAGTAAGCAGATCTTGGTTTCTCAGTTTATTCTAGGCCTAAGAATTTCTATTTGAAAACTGACCAATACTGAGAAAAATTACTCAACATGAGATAACTGCTATTCATGTCCACGTGCAGCTATAAAGGCGGGTGCCCTATCAAGTCCTGTCACTCAGCATGCAGAGTCACTCCGGTTTTTTTGGAGTTGTTCAATCCCCTTTCAGGCGCCTTTACCACTTCCCGATACCAGATACCTGGTTGTACCTGACTGTCCAAGGCTTCCCCAAGGTAACGCTTCGCCAGGGTTTGCCTTTCTAGCTGGCCCCATGCTGCTCACCTCTACTCACCCATTTACCTTTCTTGGCTGTCAACACACATCTATCCTGGCAGCAGTCCCCACAAGGACTTGTCCCCTCACTCAAATGCCAGTAAATGCCTGTGTGACTCACCGATATTAGGACTGGTTCTTCAGTACCCTATTAGTAAAAAAGTAACTGCTAATACAGGAATTTCAGGCATTCCGTACACAGGAGAGATTTTATTGTGGGTGTGTTTTTGTTGTTCCTCAAATTATGACATCTATCTATTGGATAAAGGTGCATTTTATGTGAAGAACTTTTTGTTTATTTTTATGTGATTGACATAATGGAATTACTTATATACATAAATTATATGTAGGAATGGGTAAAGGAGAAAACGGTGGCTACCATATTTTACTGTTATGTGCCATTCACCTAAGTACTTTATAGGTTTCCTAAATTAATCCTCCCAAAAACTATTTATGGATTTTCACCCTTGTTTTACATACGAGGAGACTGGTTTTTAAAGTTATGTGAATTGCACAAGCTTACCCAGCTAGGAAGTGGGAAATGATCTTAGAACACAGAGCTGTCTGGGACCAACACCCATTGTCTTAACTACAACTAGTTTATCCTCACTGCAAATATGTATTTTCACTTTGACTTTTTTTATTCCTCAGTTTTTTTATTTTATTTTATTTATATATATATATATATATATATACATATATAATTTCAGAATATTACAGGAGTACAAATGTTTAGGATATATTGCCTTTGCCCCACCCCAGTCAGAGCTACCAGTGTGTCCATCCCCCAGACAGTGAGCACCGCACCCATTAGGTGTGAATATACCCATCCTGGCCTCCCCCTCCCATCCGCCTGACACCCGATGAATGTTACTACCATATGTGTACGTAAGTGATGCAATATAAAGTGAATAAATTAGAATTTTTTTATGTTTTGAAGGAAATTAAGGGATCACTTTATCTAAAGCAATTATTAAATTGAGACCCATAGAAATGAAATGCTCCTACTACGAAGTAACCTAATTATTTAACAACATAGCATAAACTAGACTTAGAGTCAGTATTCCTGCCTTTATTACATACTGTCTCCTGCATGGTAGCCTAGATGATAATTCATCAAATATGCCATTTTAGAAACTGATCTCTTTCAAAACATCATTTTGGCCTTCTAGCATCTTAGATGCAAGCATAGCATCTCGGAATGTGGAAAGACTCTAAGCTTAATAGCAACATATTAATTAGCAATATTATATCATCAAGTTTATACTTTGAATCCAAAAGCCTCTAATACCTGATATATAAGATTATAGTAAATACTACCACAATTCATGAGAAATGTAGCCAGACTCAACCTTTCAAGAAGAGTACAGAAAAACAAACAAACAAACCAAAATAAAAGCAAACTTATTTGATCACATCCGAGATTAGACTGTACATACTCCCATTCAAAGAGACCCACTGAGAGAGGAGCTCTCAGCAGAGGCTCCCACAGACATGAGGAGACATTCAGACTGAGAGACAAAATGACTGTTCAGCTGCCTTCGTTGTCATGTGCCGGGGAAGTAACGAGCATTACTCCAACTCAAGGCTAATCAGTGGATTGCCTGTATTAAGAGGATGCTGCTAACCAACCATCAGTATGGTATGTGATCTGAGAAATTATTTTTCCATCAGCAGTGATTGACTTGTGTGGCTCTGTTTTTCTTACAACCAAGGGCATGAATTTTCAAGACAGCTGGTCAGGGTTTGGGATGTATTCTGCAGCTGTACTGGGGCCAAGGCACAAGCCCACGTAGGGAAGAGCTCATGCTCTCAACTTAATTAGCTTCAAGCCTTCACCATCGAAACTAAATGGCCAGAGAGCACTTTCTCATGAAGCTCTGTCTATGCACATACACTCATACACCATTATAGACAAAAGACAGATGCACGTTGTTTATGCAAATCACAGAGGATCATCATAGGTCTCCAAGCCAGGTTTTGAGATCATTCTAAATGAACCCCTGTAAAGAAAGTGTAGGAAGACATCAATTTAGCCACCTGACATTTTTCTCATGGAACATGCTCTCTAATTAAAAATATTCAATAAATGAAATACATGCCAAAATTAGATCAAAGCACAATGTTAGAGAATTTCATTTCCCCCCAACATTTTGTTAATAATTGTTAATGTTAGGGTCACTGATTCTAAACTCATCAATACCAATTTCTGGTCTCCTTGAGGCTAAGACACATTCCTTCCTGAGCCATGCCTGTGACCTTTTGAAACAGAACATGTGATTGAGTTAGGATTTAGCTTCTAGTTCCAACCCTGCTTCCTACTTGCCACAAGTGGGCAAATCTCAATCACTATGTGCCTTGTTTGTCTCATCTTAAAATGGAGTACTTAGACTTGGTCATAACTAAGATGCCCCAGTTTCTTAGAGTCTCAATTTTGAAACTTCCACAGCCTGTATTTTTTTTTCCTTTCCCATAATATCAGTTAACAAAGTTCGTCCCAGACTATTCACCCAAAGTAGAAACCTACATCTTCAATATGACCTTCGAGGTTCCATGTGAACTGCCTGCTCCCTGCCTGCCTCTCCTGCTTGGCTTCCTGCTTCTCTCCTGGTCACTCTGGCCGCCTCACTTTTCCTCATAGATATTAGGCACCCTCCAAAAATAGCCCTTGCACAAACTGGAGTGCTTTCTCTCTGGATAACTGTGTGGCTTGCTTTCTCATTCCTGTTAAGTATTTACTCAAGTATCACCTTCTCAGTGAGGCATTCTCTGGCCACTCTTATGAAATATCCCTGTCCCCAACCTGAATCTATCTTCCTTCTCCCACTTTATTTATTCTATGTAGCATTTGCTGTAAAAATACTGTATATTTTATTTATTTATCCCACTTATTACTTCCCCCTGCCCCCATGCAAGCCCCATGGAGGGGGGGCAGATTTGTGTCTTTTTTATTCACTGCTGCACCTGAAACAGTGGCTGGCACAAAGTAACTGATTATTAAATGTTTGTTGAGTGAATAAAGGAATGAATGAGTGAAATTAATCTCTTTCTTACAATCCTATCTAGGGACTCCTGTCCATATATTTCTGATATCATGAATGGTTTTGTTGTGTGGTTATATTATCTAAAAAGACCCAACCAAAGATCACTAGTGAATTTTATTTCTGTTTTTTAAATAAAAATATTTTGGAGTGAGGAAAGAATAGTCTTATTTCTTTCAAGCTCTAAATCTGATTTTTTGTGTTTCAAAAATTCATGCATTATTTCATAATTATCCCCTCAAAATAGATTTCTCTTGTGGAGCCCTTGCTTCTTGTAGCTTTCACAGCATCTGGGGGAAAATCTTGAAAATATAGTGTTTAAATTCGTGTCCCAAATGTGAGTCTTCTTAATGCAAATTGAGTATGAATTTATTAGAAACCATTAGTGGGATAAATGTTCTCCTATTATGTAAATCTGTGTCTTTAATCTGAAATGTGGAAAGCGAACTGCTTTCCAGAATATCTAATCTGTGATTCTGTAATTAGGTGAGCAGGTGGTTAATCACAGGTGCTGTTAGTGACTTGCCCCTCATAACAAGAACATAAATAGCTAATTCTATGTGTCCCCAGTTAGCCACTGGGACAATTGTGTTGGTTACACAATTTTTAAATCCACGAGTATGTTAAGTGCCTGAATACATATGCAGAACTAGGTACATATTTTTGTTTTATAAATATCAAAGTTGATCCTACACAAATCGTACACAGTTAAGATTTTTTTGTGTGACATTTATAATGATTGTATATACTACTTTACAACAGCATCTGGTTGCATGTCATTTGTATCTCTATGACTAAATTGAAGATCCTGGAACTTCATTGTGTACTCAGTTTATGATCTAATTTATTCTTTAATAACTATTTTAGTCATAGTGTTAAAGAAAAAATTATAAAACATGTTCAGGTGCTGAGCTTGGAGTTATAACCAATAACATGTAGCCATAGAAGTGAATTCCACATGAAATATCCTCCCAGATATTAAAAAGACCATATTTAAAATGTGGGAAACACTAGAAACTCAGCACCCCCTAAAAAATTAGCTTCTCAGTTGTAGACTCCATAACAAACGTTTATAAAAGACAGAGAAGGAACTTAGAGTGGGGACAGAGATTGACCCATGGCAGAAAACAAGACAGGAAAACTGTGTAGTGGTTGTTAAAGACTCATGAAGTCCCTGATCCTTCCTCCTACTTCCACACACATACCTTTGAGACCCAGGGAGTTGTACTGTGGTATTTCTTCGAGTTTGATAACTTTAGAGACACACAGACAGAAGGAATAACGTGGGGAAAGAAAGGTGTGGGGGGAAAGTCTGAATAGCATTGTAGAATAATAGGCTGCAAGTAAATGGAAAGTAAGGGTTAACATTTTGACTTCCAAAACGTTGTAACTGTCTTTCACAGAAATGGAAAGCTCCTTTTCAACAAGGTATGACACCACAGCCCTGTCCTAAAGAAGAGTTAGTCAAGTTTAATATTATGGCCATATAAAAATGTGGATAATTTCAAATGGGATTCATCAGGCAAAGATCTTTTGACTTATCTCTGAAACCCCCTTTCCCCCAAAAAGTTCAAATTGGAATTTGGTAAGAGTAGCTTAAATGACATTAGAAACATAATAGTAATTTTAATACCAAAATATGAGCTGTAATGATACAATAATGAACCTGACTCCTGAAGCCACATGTCAACATTGATCTTTCGTGACTTTGTAGCCAATTTTTATGTATGTACTTCCTTTGCCCACAGTTCCTTGCTTATGAATTGTCTCCATGCTAGATTAATGTTGAGATTTAAGGAGGGCTCCCACTTTTCATGTGATGATGAGAGATCTGGACTGATAATTAATAATTGCAATAGGAGACATGATTTGATCTCTGGTCTTTGACTCTCAAATCTACCTTCCATTTTTCTACCAGAATATTTTATTTTTTGATTATTCCTCACCACCTCATTAGTTAAAGTGCAGGCTCCTCAACATGGTTTATGAAACCCTGTATGATCCAGCCTCATCTTCCATCATTTTCTCTTCCACTCCTATACCTCTGCCTTGTCGTTACAGTGGTTGGCTATTTGTAGTTTCCCCAATACACCACACTGATTCACACTTTTCTCTATGCTGTTCCATTTGCCCAGAATAACTTAATACACATCCTCTTTGCCTGGCAAATTTAGGTCAGATCTCCAGTCCCTAACCTCAGTTTTCCTCAAGTACTTTTTACCAACCACACACAGCACATGGTGATGAGCTTCAGTCTTAGTGACAATCTCCCTGCTAGCATATAGGTCTAAAGGGGTCAAAATTTATCCCTTTAACTTGATTTCTCCAATCCCCAACATGGTGCCTCATTGTAGACACTGATTGTCTGTGGAGTGAAACTGCACAGTGTACTTTAGTCTGTACAATATATTCATCCATCCATCTATCCATCCAGTTCATTTAAGCGACAAATGTCAGATTTCACATATTTACCAAGGCCCTTGCTACTTACTGAGATATCATATTCTTATAAGTGAAGAATGATTAGCTTAAAAGTTTTAAAATTGCTGCAGCTTTGACAGTTTAAAAGTGATAAACTGAACAGAGAGCACTGAAAATGCATTTTGCCTGCATCTGGTTATTTAAGTAGCACTGAAACTCTTAATAGGCTTTACAAGTATTCTAAAATTCAAGACCTGATTTATTGAGTTGGATTTGAGAGCTAATTCTCATATAGCTAATAACCTAATGTGACAAATTGCCTTGTATGGAAGGAGATGTCCAATATATTTAGTAAGAAGAGAGAAAAGAATAAACCTACTGCCTCATGCCTTGACAATATTTGCCCTTCCCAGCCACATGTCCCCAGATACTACCTCCATTAACTTTAAAACAAGATAAACATCTACATTTTGATATAGGCTACCAAGCAGGGTATGTGTGCTTGTTTTCAACTGCCGAAATAGAAATAACAATTCGCAATATTTTATTTGCTTCCAAGAAAATACAGAATTTAACATTATGCTGTCAAGTACCTCAGGGAATACCTTTTGCTCTTTATCAAGATATATTACAAGCTCTAGATTATTACAGAATTTAAGCCAATCATATTTTTAAGGATTATTAGATGCAGGAGTAAATTGAATCATCAGAGAATAGGGAATTAAGAGCAGCCTGTTATCATCAATCCCAATCAGTCAATCCACTGCTGTCACCTAATACCGGAGCTGTTTGCAAAGCAGATGCCAAGTGCAGATACTCTCTATCAACTGAAAACTTTTTATAGGCCAACCTGTTTCTACAAAATTCATAAAATTCAACCACTTCTTAGAAGAGAAAGATAATGGTTTGATAACGTGGCGAATATCTTTTTCTTCCTTTGGAAGCTTTGAATGAGAGAGCTCATGTAATAGTAACTATTGAGTACTAATAGTTTTTAAAAGCTCCAAGGAAAATTAATCCTTTTCACTGATTTGGAAATAAGACCGTGTCTATATACATTCTTATATTTATTATACATATTTAATGAAAGTTAAAAAATAAACACAAAATATGATAATTACAAGACAGTTTTATACATGCTTTTATTTAATTTAAAAATATTTAATTGAAAACCTATTTTCAATGAATTAAGCATCCACATATTATAATTGTCTTTCACAGAAATGGGAAGCTTCTTCTCAATAACATACCACTATTCTAGGTTAAGTAATAGACATGATCTGTGCCCTCAAATCAGTGAGCAAGATAATATTAGAAAATGGTAAAATCGTGTGAAGGAAACAAAGCAGGACAGTGTGATGAAGAAGGACTGCGTCAGCAGAGAGGCTGAGAGGGCCTCATGCTGGACAGTGTGGCCAGGGAAAGGCACTGTGAGCTGATATGTGAGCTGAGAACTGAATGAGAAGGGGCGCTGTGAAGAGCAGGGGCGAGCGTGCTTACAGCTGAGGAGTAATGGTCCTAAGGCGAGAAACAGCTTGCTGTGGCGAAGAACGGGAGGGAGGTCCACCTGGCTGGGCATATTAGATGAGAAAAGAGAGTTAGCCTGGGGTCAGATCACGTGGGGTCTTTAGGCCATTTTAAGGACTTTGGATATTTTCAAAAAGCAATGACAAGCCGTATGCCTCCTTTAGCTAAGGGAAAGATGACTTATTGGCTCAATTTTTTAAACTGTTCCTCAATTTGCTGTGTAGACAATGAATTGTAAAGAGACAAGAATGAGAATGGGAAGACCAGTGTTGCTAAGAAAATAAGAGGCTGACTTCCAACTCTCGTCAAAGGTACTCCAGATAATTGTCCATTCTATCATCGAGTATTTAAAATGAAAATTACCTTAGAGGCCATGTTTTTCCCCGTATTACAGCAGGAGAAACTAAACCCCAGGGATGTTAGGTAACACAGCTTGCTACTTGATCAAGTGTGTCGTGGCACTGTCTGTTACTACTCCTAGAATCAGCCTTCCAGGGGCCCTGAGCTTGCAAGTCAAAGCGGACGCCAGGTTTCCTTAAGCCATTGAGGAGGTGGCACAGCAAAGTGGTAAAGGTACCCACTGTGGATCGGATTGACCTGTTTTCATACCCTTCAGCACCTTACAGTTTATATGACTGTGGGCAGGTTACTTAACCTCATCGGGCCTCAGTTTCCTTATCTATGAGCAGAGATGGTAATAATAATATCTACCTTATAGGGTTGTTTTGAGAATTATATGACTTAAAATTCATAAAGTACTAAGACCAGTACCTTATTTGTACAATAAAATGATTGTTAACAATAAAATAGGACACAGAAGCACAGAGGTGGCACATATTGCAAGCATCAGGTGGCAAGGACCTGAGGGACATAGATGTGTGGAGAGTGTGTGTACCTAGTGGAACACCTGGGACGGCAGGCACAGGAGTGGGAAAGAGGAAGGTAGTATGTTGCTCAGAGAAATTACTCAATGACGATATTCCCAAGAGCATCCGCTATTGGCTTCCTACCCAACAGCCATTTTTCTTTCTTTTCTTTTCTTATAGAGCTCATGTCTCACAACAAAAGCTCAAAAGTCACATGTATTCTTTCCCAGATTTTATTTCTGGGCTTGGCTGTCTGATTCTTGCAAAAGCGCATAGGGGAAAGTGTGTGTGGCAGAGGAGGAAGAGGGGCAAGCTTCTGATAAAATACCTCTCTGATAAAAATACAAAAGAGAAATACTCCTGAGAAGATGCCCTTTTCCCCTAATGATTTTGGATATTTTTATATGCGGAATTGATGTATGAAATGGTCGGAGCCAATTTATGACCATGAGGAAAAGTCCGAGTGTATCATAGAGTATATTAATAATACAAAGTATAGCAAAACTAGAGTCCTGTAATCATTGAGCTGCTGAATTATCCAACTGCAGGACAACCTACCTCAGGAGTTCTTTCTAAGTTTGATTTTAAAGTAAATTCCTCTTGTCTAAGCCTCTTGGACTAGTGTTTTGCTAGTCCTGTGTGATACACTCTCTACAATCATTCATTTTTTTCAACAAATAGTTATTAGATTTATCCAATGCCAGATATCTTGCTTAATATTTTATACAAGTATAAGATATATAACCCTATTATTAATAGCATTTATGATGATTTTCTTATTCTCTCTTTACTTACATGATTTCTCCCTACCATATTGTAAATAATTTAAAGTCAGAGATTGTTTTTTATTTATTTACCCCTCATACCTACACAACACCTGCTGAAGTTCCTTGAGTACCAGATAAACTTTATTAATGTTTATTAAATTGTATTGAATGGCTTTGGATAGTTGCATCTTTCTTTCCCCATCTCTTACTGCTGTGACTTCATATAACCCAAGATGATTAAACTTAGATTGAAAAGCACATATTACATTAAGCATTAATTTTCTCACCCTAAGCTGAAGTGTAGTCCAAGAAAGTGATACAAAACAAGGCTTAAACAGTCTCAGACTCAATGTGAGCAGATGTATTGCTCTCATTGAAAAGCATTCTGGCTAAGAATTGTGCTTTACTCAAATTAAATATGGACTCATAAAAATAGGAAAATAAAAATAAAGTTTATTTTGAATTTACAATATTGATAAACTTTCCTTATTGATACTACTCATTAGAGGGTATTGTCTGGGGTAGGAGAAAGTCCTTATCTCATAAGTCAGCATTGTTACCTAAGTACCGTGACAGCTTTCTCCAAAGACTGCTCAAAGATATTATCTTTTTCATTTGCTTCCACTCGGATTTTTCTCATCTACTTCAAAGTGAACATAAGAGCACTTTCCAGAGTGAGCTGGTCTTCTCCCAACTCCAAAGTGAAGAATACAGTAATGCAGACTATAATATCATATGATTATCACAATTTTTCAATCTTTTTGAAGATCTGAACAAGGCAGAATCGAGCTCCTAATTCCATAGTTTTGTTATAGCATTATTCATCTTCTCTTATTTCCTACAGGTTCCAAACCCCCTCTTCTATGTCTTGTCTTATGAAATTATTCTCAGGTTTCATCAGGTGCAGAACACTAAGAAAATATGGCTTTAGTCTAATGACTGAAGTTTCAAAATGTTCCTTGGATTCTTACGTATAATTTGAAATGCAGACACTTGAAGTAACTAGGCCTCAGCTGCCTCTAATGCATTTCTTTTCATTACCCCTAAGGTTCCTTTTATACACTTCCTAACTTACTTATAAGTTTCACTGCCTAGAAACATTCATTCATGATTAAGTATAATTTAAGGGATCCACACTAAAACAAATGGCTTTCTCTTATGTTCCATCAGCATTTTAACTGTAGCCATTTTCTTATGTATGGATCATAATTGATTTTTTAAATTTTCGTATCTTATTTTCCTTACCTCAAGTATTTGCAGAGTTGATTAGAGCTAATAGATTGTTTAAAAAACAGTGATTAAAAACCTATTATATGCTATGTACCTGGCATGCAAAGCCAGACATAAATGAGCCCTGGCTTAACAGGTCCTTTTAGTTGGGGAGAAAAACGTGCAGGCAGACAAACCATGTCCAATCAGTCGACAGACGCACAGTAGATAGTTAATAAATGTTTAAGAAGGAATTTAAGGAGTGAGAAAAAGCTATATTTGAGTATACACATTTGTTCACAAAGTCCAAGCATTTTATCTATATTCATTCCTTTAATGATTTTATCCAGTCTCATGATTTTAGATATTGTATATAAACTGGTGACTCCTTAATTTATATCTCTAGCATTAACTACTCCTCTGAATTTCTCTTATCTGATTTCCTCTTTGATAGCTAATAGGCTTCATAAACTTGGATTTCCAAATTCCTGAACTTTCCCCCAAACCTACAACTCATACATTCTTCCCTATTTCAGTAAAAGACAACTCCATCTATCCAGTGGACCAAGCCAAAAACATTGACTCTTTTTTCTTTCACACCTCACATGAAATTCTTTAGTAAATACTATCAGCTCTGCCTTCAAAATGTATCCAGAATTTAATCACTTCTTATCACTTCCCTGCTATCATTATGGCCCAACTTTCCACATTCAGTGGTCTAAATTCTAAACCTTAAATTACTGAAATAGATTCCTAAGTGTTCTAACTAGTCTTTCTGCTTCCACTTTTGCCCATGCAATCTATTATCAACGTATCAGCCAGAGTGATCTGCTGAGATTGAAATTAAACCCTGTCATTCCCTTTGTTCAACAGTTTTCCATGACCTCTCATCCCATGCAGAGAAAAAACCCACAATTCTTACAATGGGTTTGCAAACCCCTTCTTGATATCTCCCTTCCCCACTTTCCTCTCTGACTTCACCTACTACCTGCCTCTAACCCACTCCACTGAAGCCACACAGATCTCCTGGGTGTTCCTCCAACATGGCAGGCACTCTCTCATCTCAGGACCTTTACATTTGCTCATATCTAATCATGTTATTCTCCTATCTCAGCCATAAACCGCCTTCCTCACCTACATCAGGACTTTGCTCAAATGTTATATTTCAATGCCAAGCTCCTAACCACTGCATTTAATATTGGAACCCCCTCTCCACCACCACCAAATTCTCTATAATCTTTCCCTGCTTTATGGTATGCTATTTTCTTATTATTGTCTAGACTAGCTATTTATGTTTTTCAAGTATTTCTTTTCAGACTGCTTCTTCCCCCTACTACAATGTTAGCTGCAAAGTAACAATTTTTGTCTGTTGGTCTGTTTTGTCTTCCAGTGCTACATTTGTAATGTATGGAATGTTTCCGGGCATATAATAATCTTTCATTAAATATTTGTTGAATGAATGAATGTGTGTATAGCTCTGCCAGAAAGAGTTAGGGATAGTTTCATAAAGGCAGTTACCTCTGAATTCAGTTTGATGGAAGAGGCCTTGAGACTCAAGAGAGCCTAGGAACTCAAGGAACTATATGCTGTGTTCTGGGAGACAATGAGGCCCATTGGCTTAATATGCCAAAGTCTACAGTCAGTCTCATGTCAGATCTTGGCTTTACCAGTTACTAGCAATGTGGTCTCCTGCAAGTTACTTTATCTTTCTGAAACTTATTTTGCTCAGTTGTAAAATGGGAATAGTAATAGTATCAACCTCACAAGATTTGGTTAGGAGACTCTCATAAAATATTACATAGAGAGTGGTTATAATAAAGCCTGATATGTAGTCTGCACTCAACAAGTAGTATCTGCCATTTCTTTGATATTATTTATTACTCATAAATGAAATAATGTGTATAACTTACCTAACATAGTTTTTGACAGCTAATAAGATATTCAGTGGCTGTTAAAGCTTCTTCAGCTGCAGCTGCTGAAATTGGTTTGGTTAGAACAGAAAATTCTTAGGAAGGAATAATACAAGATGAGGGAGCAAAGGTTAAAGACAAGAGCCATAGAAAGAGCTTAGCTTGTAGCCTTAGCTAATGATTTTAGACTTCATCTTGTAAAGTAGTGGTTCTCAAACTTGAACATGCATCAGAATCACTTCGAGGACTTGTTAAAATACTAACTGCTGGGCACCCCCTCCCAAAGTTTCCAACTCAGGAGGTCTGGAATGGATCCTCATAAATTTTCATTTTTAGCAAGTTCTAGGGTATATTCATTATCTATGGATGGCCTGACAGAACATCCAAAAATGTACTGATTTAAAATAACAAACATGTATTACCTCAAAGTTTTTATGGGTCAAGAACCCAGCTGCAGATTGCAGTCAGGGTGTCAGCTAGGGCTGTAGTCTCATTTGAAGGATTGACTGGAAGAGGATCTGTTTCCAAAATCACTCATGAGATTATTGGCAGGGTTCAGTTACTCTCCAGCTGTTGAACTGAGAGTCTCGGTTCCTTGCTGGCTGTTAGCTGAAGACCTTCTCGAGTCTTTACCAGGTAGCCTCTCCATAGGGCAACTCCCAAGATGGCAGCTGGCTTCCCTCAGAGCGAGCAAGCAGCAGTGCAAGAGATAGCCTCCAAGGTAAAAGTCACGGACTTGTAACCTAATCTTGGAAGTGACATCCCGTTATATCTGCCACATTCTATTTGGCAGAAGTAAACCACTAAATCCAGCCCACACGCAACAGGAAAGGGTGAAATAAGAATGTGAATACCAGGAAGCAGAAATCATTGATGGCCAAGGTGACGGTGATGGTGCTGGTTTGGGGACCATAATTGGACAACCAGATGCTGTAAAGAATTTTAAGCAACTGTGTGGCGTGGATAGACCTAGCATGGACTGGTACTGAAAATGGAGGCAAGACTAGTTAAGAAGCTATTGCTGTAATCCACATGATGACTTTCAGATTTAGATCATTAATATCCTTTTATGTTTAGAAAATTAACACTCTTTTTAATCAACATTTTTAACAATTATACCTCCAATTTTTGATATAAACCTCATCTATAAATGATATATTTAAAAATAACTTTTAAGTTATATAAAAACTAAATTCCATGAAGGGCTTCAGTACAATCTGGTTGCTTTATTTACAAATATGCACCTATTTAGCTAGAGAAAAGCTGCAGCCTGCAGTAAAAATATTTTAGGCGTGGCCGCTAACTACAGTCCATGCTGTGGGCAACTGATGGCTCTAAATGTGTAAGTATAGATATTCAAATACCTCTCTCTCTCTTTCTCTCTCTCTCTCAGTCTGAAAGCTTAGACCACCCAGCAAGTTGATAATATAATCAAGGACACAGGAACTTAAAGTTGCTGGGAGAATCACCATAAAAATGGAGCAGCAGTTCATAAAATGAAGGAAAATGATTTTAATTTAAAGTAGAAATAAGTGACTTTAAAAGTGTAGGGAATCATATAAAATAGGTAGACTTGGACATGATTTTAGTGGAATTATTTTTGCATGGGAATACATGTTCTTTAATTATATTTTTCAGAAGCTTTTCTGTCCAGTTGAGATTCTGTATGTACCAAGAAGCTGTCTTCTTAGCCGAGAGGCAGCCTGCTTGACCCCCTCACCGTTCCCACCTTGTCTCTGGGAGTTGGTGACATACAGTTCCAAGAGCAGGTTTCATATTTTTGGCCACAGCACCAGGAGGCAGCTTAGCCTTCCCAGCTGGAGATTTTGTTCCCTTGGCCTGTTTATTTGTCTGAGTCAATTCACTTGTCTCAGCCTGCTCTTACCTCCTGGTTATTGATTTTGGCTGACATTTAGTTCAACATGTTATCAATTCTCTTAATCATCTCAAAGAGAGAGAAGGGAGCAGAGATACCCTAACCATTACCCATCACATCAGTCCAAGACAGCTTCAGGTCATTTGTTCCCTAGACAGGAGTGCAAGCTGAAATAAGTGTTTTCCTTACAACTACTTCAGCCACAGCAACAGCAATGGAAATGTTAGCTCATCCATCCAAAATCATATTGAATACCTGGTTCTTTAATCAAGCAATTTTTCTCTACCTGTGTTGCAACCAGGTATCCCCCCTTCCCATGTTACCATGGGTTAAATGATTAATGCTCTACAAAATACAAATGGACATGATTTGAAAAGGTTAAATACTACTCAGAAGACCCCTAAGTGAAACCACACAAACCATACCAAAAAAAAAAAAAAAATTAAAGGCAGAGAAAAGCTGAATTTTCAATTTGACCTTACAAATGCTGGTCAGTTTAGCTAGGGAATCATAGACATAACAAACGTCTTTGAAGTGACCCGAAGCCAGGTGAAATAGGATGGGCAGGCAGGTGCCAGTCACCAAGATTTCCTGAGGATAGATTAAGGAACTGGTTGAATTGTAAATACTGCACAACCCTTCAAAGGAAGAAACCTTAGTTTCTGCAGTACTTAATTAAAAATAATTAAGCAACCAATACTTCCTGTGAAATTATCCTACATTAAGTCTATGGGAAAAATCCACTGATCATTTTAAAAAATTGATTGCTTTTTTAAAATTTTCAGATTGCATTCAGAGTAGTTTCTTCAGGTACTGCATTTCTAGTTTCAGCCATGACTTTCTCCTCAATTCCAAATCAGTATTTCTAAGTGTCTACTGAGACATCTTTCTTTCATGTATGTACTGCTCCTAGTTAAGTATTCCCTGCCTACCTTAGAGGCAAAATCATCCATCTTGTGAGATCTTTGAAGGTGAAGTATTGTCTAATTCAGCTTTGTGTCCCTGGTATTTTTTCTCAAGGTGAAAGGAGTCACCCTTCTCTTCCTCTGTTCGCATAGCTGCTCTTTTGATCATAATTACTTGTCCATATGTGTATTTGTCATCACCAGCTAATTTAAGGACTGCCTGTGGGTAGGATGTGGGTCACATTTATCTTCTTGCCCCCCTGAACCTAGCACAGTGCTGACACATGGCAGGCACTGAATATATTTCTTGAATGAAGGGACAAGGGAAGACCAAAGGAAAGATGGGACATATCAAACAAGTGTTGCCATTTTTTGTCAAATTAAAAAGAAAATACTTACAAAAGAAATAGTTTGATGGCTAAAAACATGTAGAATTGGAGGCAAGCAGATGTAATCACATACCCAGACATTAAAGTGATTTCTTGAAGAATCTGAATAAATGAATGTATTACTTTGTCACTTGCAAATTTTAGGTTAGCATAGCATTCATCTCTAAGGAGGACCTTGTCGTTAAAGGATAAAAAGACAAGCATTAGCACTAGCCTAGAAGCCTATATCAATTCATTTACTATAAGCCCAGATAAGCACTCAGAAGAGGTCACCAGGCAAGGAAAAACTAAGATATTTATTCCATTAGATGGGCATTAATTGAGTACTTGTTGTGGGTAAGTTAGAAGAGAGAAAGATGAATAAAACATGGTCCCTGAACTCTGGAAACTTTAATTTAAGGGGGAGGCATAGCACTTACACAACTCTAATTAAATAATTTCCTGTTGCCTCTTTTCTCTATTTGTGTCAAAGTTCTGTAAGGGCTGAGATTTTTTCTTCTTGTCAGCTAGCACATTGCCTGGCACATATTAAGCATTCCACAAATCCTAGTAGAATGAATGTGTCCTACGAGTGGGTAGTGGTCTTTCTCTCCTCCCTCAAGCCCTTATTCTATCTGGACCCTTTTCTCTTCACTCCAGCTCTCTTTCAGCCAGCCTTTTTTCACACTGCCACTAGAGGGACCTTTCTTTTCTTTTTTTTTTTTTTTTTATTTCAGGGTATTGTGAGAGTACAAACATTAGGGTTACACTTTATGTCTTTACCTCACCCAAGTGAGGGTTAAAGGCATGCCCTTCCCCCCTACAATGCTCCCCGTGTCCTTTAGTTGAAAATTTACCCCCCCATCCCCCTAAACCTTGGAGAGTATTTCTGCCATGTGATCACGCTAGTGTTGATCAGTTAGTACCAATTTGATGGCCAGTACAAGTGGAGCCCATTCCTCTGCTCTTGTGGTGCCTCACTTTGGATAATGGGCTTAAGTTTAATCCAGGAAAGTATAAGAGGTTCTAGATCACTGTCATTTCTTATGATTGAGTAATATTCCATTGTAAACATATACCAAATTTT
>NW_012148886.1:636041-637062 GCF_000956105.1 Propithecus coquereli | reverse complement strand
TCTAGTCAATCTAGCAAGAGGGGTGTCAATTTTGTTTATCTTTTCAAAAAACCAGCTTTTGGTTTTGTTGATCTTCCGTATAGTTCTCTTGTTCTCAATTTCGTTTAGTTCTGCTTTGATCTTAGTTATTTCTTTTCTTCTATTTGGATTGGGATTGGTTTGCTCTTCCTTTTCCAAGTCCTCAATTCTATTTATTAGGTTGTCGATTTCTAAACTTTCTGCTTTTTGGATATGAGCATTTATTGCTATTAGTTTTCCTCTCAGGAATGCTTTTGCTGTATCCCACAGGTTTTGATAGCTTGTTTCTCCAATATCATTTAGTTGGAAGAAATTCTTGATTTCCCTCTGTATTTCCTCCTTGACCCAGTAGTTAGTCAACAATAGATTGTTTAATTTCCATGACTTTGTGAGGTAGCGAGTATTTCTGTTGGAATTGAACTCTAATTTTATACCCCTATGGTCCGAGAAAGTACACGGTATAATTTCTATTTTTCTGAATTTGTTGAGGTCTGATTTGTGATAAAAGCCTTAGAAAATCTCCCCACTTAAAATGCATCTACAACACAAGATTTGTACCCAATTTCTATGTGTTTATGGTCTCCCTAAAGCTCATTTCCTAAGCCCAATAGAGATCTAGGAACCCTAGATAACCTGGGATAATATCCAAACTAGGGTGCAAGATATCTGTCACATCTGTGACATCTTCTGACACTATCCTCCTCCCCAGCAGCCATACCCTCAACCTCACTTTACACACCAGTAACACAAATCAGGTGGTTTATGTCTCCAAATACACAATGTTCTTTTGGACTCCGTGTATCTTCCTAAAGTTGATTCTCACATCTTCCAACTCCAAGTGCTCATCTGATTGGTGAATCTTAATCAGCCTTCAAAAACAAGTTTGCATTCTTCCTCCTCCAGGAAGCCTCTCCAACAGACCCTAAAAAAGCCATCCCTTATTTCCTTGGGTTATTTCTGGTTCTTTCACATACCTCTGGGGTTACTTATCTTATTATAATTA
>NW_012148886.1:622312-623036 GCF_000956105.1 Propithecus coquereli | reverse complement strand
AAAAAGTTACGTGCAGGGCCTGAATCAGACAGGGCTCTTTAGGCCAGGACAGTTATTGGAATTCTTTTCTAGGGAACTTGAAAAACACTGAATATTTTTTTTTTAAACAACAGAATAAGTGGTCTGGTTTTTTGACTCATTTTTTAATTTACTTTTTAATTCTTACTTTTGTGGATCATTTAATGGATAAAACAGAAACAAGAAAACTTATTTGCAGTAGTCTAAGTGAGAAAGAATGGTAGGTTCGACTCAGATGGAAGCAATCTAGATGAAGATGGACATGTAGTTTTAGATAAAGCATTGGGTAAATGGAAGGGATATTACAATAGTTAACTAACCTTATAGCATTGATTTTTTTTATCGGATTATAAGTCATTATTAGTCTTTTTCTTTACCCAGCAGAGATCAGGACCTAGAGGGAGTGGGAGGATTATAGATAAACAATGACAGGTGGACAGAAAAGATTCAGAGCATGGGACAGTGTGTGAGAAGACTCAGGACAGCTAAGAAACAGTCTTAGGATGCTGAGCAAAGAAAGAATGATGGGAGCACCCCAAAGGGTTTTATGATTGGGCAGAAAGAGGAGGACAAAGCAGAAAGTAAAGGAGGACATGGAAGAATGGGAATGTGTTCATTTCAAAATTTTATCCAAACTCTTCATATAGAAAATACTTTAGCTGACAGGGTAAAGATTTCACAGCACTGGAGAAAGAGATCTTCTGTT
>NW_012148886.1:618648-619849 GCF_000956105.1 Propithecus coquereli | reverse complement strand
GAAACTGAGGCACAAGAGATTAAATTTTAATTATTTAAGAACTTTACCTGAAAACATGCTTGTTAAAATGAATTGAATTGAAATTTAGCACATTGCTAAAATAATACTTGTGCTAGCTACCATTTACTGAGCACCAGCTACTCTTACTGCACA
The DNA here is from genome assembly GCF_000956105.1 of Propithecus coquereli. Classification (NCBI taxonomy): domain Eukaryota; kingdom Metazoa; phylum Chordata; class Mammalia; order Primates; family Indriidae; genus Propithecus; species Propithecus coquereli. The sequence continues at coordinate 619,696 of NW_012148886.1, read as the reverse complement.
CTTGCACTTGGAATTTTACATTACACTATCACTAATATTGACCACACTTCAGCAAGGCAGGTATTAATTTCAACTGTTAACAATGGGGGAAGCAGACCCTCTATTTAATCCTTCAACACCATGGAAGCTTCCTATGCAATCTGAATACAGAAGAGGGGATCCCTGGGAAGACTCCTTAGAGGAGCTGGTCTATGGGTGAATATGATGAAAACAAAAGATTTCATCATATTCAACAGGTTTGTAGCTTGGGGAGAGCATGCAATGTGACAGAGGAGTGTCATCTAGGAAGGACCACTTGGCCTCTCAGAAAGATCCTCACCATGAATAGAACCTCAGTATGGTCCCATAGTCTCACTCTGAGCTTTGTACATTTGCAAATTTGAATATTAGTGTTTTAAGGAACTTCAGTGTTTATCAAAAAACAATGGTGATTTAGCCCCTCTTGTATTCTCCTGGATAGAGCTAGATCCCATTCTACTAAGTGACATATCACAAGATGGAAAAACCAGCACCACATGTACTCACCATCAAATTGGTATTAACTGGCCAACATTTATGTGCACATACAGTAATAACATTCATCGGGGGTTGGGCAGGTGGGAGGGGGAGGAGGAGATGGGTATATTCACACCTAGTGGGTGCGGTGTGCACTGTCTGGGGTATGGACATGCTTCAAGCTCTGACTCAGTGGTGCAAAGGCAATATATGTAACCTAAACATTTGCACTCCTGTAATATCCTGAAATAAAAAATTAATTCAGGAACCTCAGTATTTACAATATCCATTCAATTTAAATAAATTAACAAGAAACCAGTATATAAAAATTAGAGTGATACTTTATTAATTCATAATGCATTCACTGATAGGTACATTCACTCCTTGTTGTCAAAGCTATATAAAAAATTACATTAATTAAAAGATTGCCAGGAGCACACAGAATCAGAGTTGTAGGAGTTATGAGACTTAATTTGCCCAAAAATATTGAGTATATCTGTGTGTCACTCATTGCTGTATGCACTGAGGAAATCAATAGCAAATTAGAAAAAAA
>NW_012148886.1:613667-616521 GCF_000956105.1 Propithecus coquereli | reverse complement strand
TTTTTGTTATTGTTGTTTTATAATATTTACCACGAAAATTTCGTATGTTTTCAAGGGATTCACTTTCACTTTCAGCAACTTTTTCCAATGATGTAATGAATATTCGCTATACTCAATAAAGCAGGTAGAAGTTTATGCAGGAAAAAAAGTTTCTCGGTAGCCATCCTGTCGAGGGAAAAAATATACCTTAAAAAAGGACAAACAATTAAAGGGAGGGAAACTACATTAGATTGATGGATGGATAGGGAAAAAAAAATGCTCACTTATCATAAATCCTCCTTACACAATTTTACAACTGATTATTGGAAATTTAGTTTATTTTGAAATATGTAGCCCACATCTAGAAAGTATGTAGGTCTTCAGAGTGTGCATGCTGTATACTCAGTGTAACTTCCTGCTAGAGTTTACTTACCTATCCTTATTTTATTTGCCCATTTCTCTTATTGATTTTTAATTTATTTTGTCTTACAATGCAGCTATCTCAAAACACTTTAGTTACAAAATATGGTATAAATTAAATACAATAGATATTAAGGGTCTTGCAAAAAGTGCAAGTTGAATCTGTTGAAGATAATAGCTTTAACGTTAAGGTACACAAAATCTTCTGAGGAAAAGGTGAAGAATAATATTCTATAACTATTGGTTTCCAATTTGTGTGCTCAGGAAAATTCAACTTTTTCTAAATGCTCTGATGCTCATGAACTTTTTCGTGGCAACTGTGACCTGATAGATGATAGTTTACAGCTTGACCTTGAATTAGATTATCATGCACAGCCTCTATTTAGTCTTAATAGCCTTGAGGTCCTTAGCCAGCTAAGTGCAGAAAAACTTAGAATTGGCTAGAAGGCTCTCTAGTGCACTCCTGCAACCTAATAATTCTACCAGGAAGTCAGCTCAAGAAGACCATTCAGGCTGCTATTTCTAAGCACCTTAGATGAGGGGAAGTTGCCCCTAAGGAGAAGTTTTGGATGGATTTTCTTTACTGCTGTTCTCAGGGGGCCTCAGAATACTGAAATGTCATGAACATTTTGCTAATATTTTAGACTGAAATGCTTTGAGACACTCAGAAGTAATTTTTAAAATTTTATAACAAGGCCAATTCTGAGACTTCTTCCCTTAAAGCATTTCACTTCGTGTATATGTTGAAAATAAAGTATTTGCTAAAAAGCCGCTAGATCTAGACCGAATGATGTGCATGCTCAACAGCAAACTTTTGGCTTTCACAGGAAGTATTTTCCTTTATGTCACACAATTAGTATTTCATCACTTTCAAAAGCCCTCCTGACCCTTGCTTTTTCTCCAATATTCACTCTAATTTCTCAGCCTTTCTTCCAGAATAGGCCTATCTCCCCCTTTCGTTTCTCACAGCAACACTATATATTCTCTCATCCAACAATATTTTGTTAAGTTCTTATCACAGCCAAGGGAGTTAGGGAAGATATAAAGATTCAGAAGCACCACCTTTCCCTAGAAAAGAATGAAATCTATAGAAGTGTTAAAACATATAAACAATTCACGCTTATATATAGCAAGAGGTATATTCTGCTATAAAACTGCACAGGTAAAGTTATATGGTTTTCAAGAAGTAAAAGACTTCCAGTTGGGAAGGTATCATGGCAAGGCTTTCTGGAAGAGATGGAATTGGAGCAAGAGCTTGACAAGTGAATAGGGGACAGGAGATTCAAGCACGGAATTAGAGCATGTCATTGCAAGTAGTTCAATTTTGCTTGAAGGTAGAGGAAGTCAAGGGGGGTATAGAAAAGATGCCCCCTCTCTCTATTGAGAAAGCAAACTGAAGTGACTTTGTCTCTGTCACTCTCTTTCCCTGGATATGAACAAGAAGTTTTAGGCAGCCATACTGCATCTACTTAGCCTAAAGAAAGGATACAGAGTCAAAAAAGAGCCCTGGATTATTCAAATAAACCTCAGAATTTATTTAACCCTGGGTCCTGTGGAAGATGTTGCTACCCAATATCCATTTTCTCCTTCTTCCTTATTAAGACATCTTGATCTTAGATTCTGGCACACTGCCACACAGAATAAATACTACCTTTCCCAGCCTCCTTTTCAGTAATGTAAGGCCATGTGACTGATTCTGGCCAGTGAAATCCAAGAGGAGTATTACGTATGACTTCCCGGAAGTCTTGTACCTCATAGCTACTGCTGCGAAGCTTTATTGACCATAGTGTGACCTTGAAGTTGGAGGTTGTGTTGAGGATAGTGGAGCAGAAAGATAGCAGCCTACATTCCTAGTAAGATAATGAGGCCTCCATATCACCTTTGACTACCTATTCCCACATTTATTTTAGATGAGAGGAGGATAAACATATATTTTTCCACAACCAGTGATATTTTGAGTCTTTTATGTTATATAGGGTGTCCCAAAAGTCACCATACATAGGGAAAATGGGAAATTGTAGCTAAATGTAACTTTATTTACAAAATATTCATTACAAAATTTTCCCTTTGTGTGGAGATTTTTGGGACACCCTATAGAACAACCAAACCTAATCATGCCCCAGCTCTGGCTGTGTGGCAATGACCAGTACAGAGCAGATTCCTGCTATTAAAAGATATACCTCCTAGTGGAGGGAAAGAGAGATAATAAACAAGTAAACAAGCAGAAGAGCGCCTTTCCAGTAGAGACAGGTGCAATAAGAAGTGCTACTTTGTGCAGAAGCAGACATTGGAGCTGTGGCCTGCCAGACAACAAGGAGCCTACACATGAAGATTTGGTCCAAGCCTTTGGGGCTGAGAAATCAGACAGAACAAAAGGCCTGAGATAGAACAGAAAGAATGCCAGTGTATCTGGAATGCAGAGTGACAGAGGGCAGTAAATAAAGAAACAAATGTT
>NW_012148886.1:611493-613617 GCF_000956105.1 Propithecus coquereli | reverse complement strand
GAGTGATACTTTATTAATTCATAATGCATTCACTGATAGGTACATTCACTCCTTGTTGTCAAAGCTATATAAAAAATTACATTAATTAAAAGATTGCCAGGAGCACACAGAATCAGAGTTGTAGGAGTTATGAGACTTAATTTGCCCAAAAATATTGAGTATATCTGTGTGTCACTCATTGCTGTATGCACTGAGGAAATCAATAGCAAATTAGAAAAAAAACAAAGATCCTACCCATAGGCATTATACACTGGGGTTGCATCCTTAGATCTGGTAGCCCTATCAGTCCATCTAGTACCGTGGACTCTCAGTCAGTATTTGTTCCTTGGCTTTCCCTTTTCTACCAATACTCTATCCTTGATTTTTTTTAAAAAATCTGCTTTAGATTTAAGAAATATTTTCCTTGGTGATGTTCATTGTAACAATTAAATTGTGTTCAAATCTTAATCTGAGGACATTTTGCCCCTTTAAGAAGATTTTTTTCAAACCTTCTTTGTTCTGCCACATGTGTATTTAGAGTTTGACTCTCAGAGAGCAGGAAGCCTTACTTCCCTCTTCCCAAGTTCTTGGGCACTTTATTGCTGGTCCCATTGCATCATCTATAGAGAGCAGCTTGAGTAGAAGTATGCTTCTGTATGTTTGCAAATTGGCAAATAGATCATTGTGTTTGTAGCCTATAGTACAAAGAGAAAATGGGCTGAAAATGAAACTTAGAGCCCAATCAGGAAAATTTTGAGGACCAATATGAGGAGTCTGAACTTTCTATTTGGTGGGAAGTCCTCAAAGGTTTTAGAACAGGAAGTGACATAATCAGATATGTATTTTTAGAAGGTACAAATTTCAAGACAAAAACTCAGATGTACACAAAATAAACTTTCTCTTCCTAAAGCTGATCCTAATTTCTATTTCACACCTCCATTCCTCTAGTTTATATGGTATAGTCTCATTTGATTTAGTATCTTTTACTGCTTCATCTTGGATTTCCTCACCAAACATCTAAATTCAGGGATTTGGGTTTTTCTGGGTTGTTTTCTCACATCAGTACTAAATAATGTCTTCCAGTATGACAGGATAATACACTTCACCAGATATATTTGGCATATAAGAACAGAAGGGACACATGCCACATTTCTAAGAGACTCCAGAAAAATAACCAGACCCTGGGGTTCTCCTGCTCTCCAGCAGGGTGCAGACACTGTATCACAGAAATAGCTGGTTAGCTGGTGTTGGGGCTGGGCAGAGGGCCTGAGCCAATATCCCAGAGTTCTTAGTAGCCAGTGCATGGGGCAGGGTACTAGCACTGAGATGGTTAATGTTCATAGGCAGCCTCAGTGAGTTTCCCACAGCAATGGAATCTTTCCTGTGTGCGCAAGAACAGAGAAATGGCTGAGAAGGAGATGGATTTGTTGTGACCTTGCGTTCCAGAATGAGGAACCAATGGATGTTCTGCTCATACTAAGAGATGATTTAAATCCCTGCAACTTGGATGCAGAATTGAAGCTCCTACTAGAAATGAAGTTTCAGAGAAGATATTTACACACTGTCTTTATCTAACTATCCAGCCTGAAATTCTGACCTGCATAGTTTAGAATCCAATACCTTATAAGAGACAATGCCTATCAAGGAAAGTTGTTTAATCAATAGAAAGTTATAGTATGTCACCAAAGTAGGTGAGAACAGGGAAAATGCAGGGTTCAATTTCATTAGCTAAAATGCAGCTTTGGGCTAATGTGACTGTAATTACCTGAATAATTGAACGTGGAATTAAAGGCAAAATTCTAGCATGGAAAAACAAAATCTATGAAGAAGCAATGAATAAAGTTAATTGACTAGTTAATGTGGGGGCATACTACTTACTCAAATATTTGCTAAATACCCAAGTTATGATGTTGATGGAGAACCAAAGGCTGCTTTAGAAGGAAAATATTCTCCAATAAACTAATGTTTTCTAAAACTAGTCCCCATTAAAACACTCCGCAAAATTTGCAGTAGCATCAGTACAATCAAAGTACAATCAAAGTACAATCAAAGCTTGTACCACCAGTACAATCAAAGCTTTTTATTAGTCAGTCTCTCACTGATTATGGCTGATATTAAATTTCCAACTTAAAATTTATTTTAATG
>NW_012148886.1:587020-601113 GCF_000956105.1 Propithecus coquereli | reverse complement strand
ATATAATATGTAGTATGTGTGTGTGTGTATATGCACTCTCACCAGATTCATATTTCTCAAATATGTCTTTGATACCACTTCTCTGCTCAAAAACCTTCTCATTGGTTCAGCATCAACTACTTAACTAAATACAGACACCTCATCCTGACAATCAAATATTAAGTGGCTCCTGGTACCTTTTTCAGAATTCCTTCTGGGTACTATGTGTCCCAGCCTATATATGGAACATGGACTGTTATGTCTTACTTCTGTCAAGAACTATGAAGAATTTGAGATTTTCCCCTACTTGCTTGCAATATATTAAGTAAGCCTACAAAAGTGTCATGGATGCTGAAACTGTATTGCAAGAGTCTGGATCAGAGACAAAGGACTGTGTATTACTTACTGCAAGAATAGGAGCTGGAATATCAGCATTTTTTGTGCCACCTCTTCAAGCCCCACTTCACATAGGTAGACATGAACAGGGCCAGACAATACTTATACTCAAAGTGGATTGTGTAACAGGAAGGGAACCTTGAGCTTAGGGAATTCAAACCTATTACAATGGACAGGGAGAATTCCTGTTCTTTGTTCCAAAAGAGATACACTTATCTCTATCTTGGAAATATGGTTCAGAAAAAAATGTTCATCAGTTACTTGCTTCCGAGACATGGAAAAACACAATAGATCCATGGGGAGTTGTCTTTCAACAAATTTCAGATTCTACCTTCTGCCTAGAATATCATCTTCTTAAGCTTTATTTTATCAATGATTATCATCTACTAAGGTCATTTAAAATGGTTTTTCTGGAAACTGCCTTTGAGTAGCCAAAAATATATTCTCCCTTCTTTGGCAGTTCATAGCACCGTCTTTGTACCTCTTCTATTGAACTTGTCTTATTCCATCTTTTATTACAGTCATTTAATCAACTAGATTTTTTGTAATCAACTAGATTGATAATTTCTTGTTTTTAGAGATAATCTTACTTAGCATTGTTTCTAGTAACACCTAGAGAAGATATTCAATAAACAAATAAATTGTGTAATATTCAGTAGTTACAATGAGAGGACTCTCATGACATACTGTTCTTCACAAAAATTAGTTCACCGGATTTCCCAATGTAATTTTGACTTGAAAATATTGGGGGGGGGGAATCAACTATTTGTCAGCAAAGACTGCAAATGAAAAGGAACACACACGCAGATGCACACATGAGGCAGGAGGGCGGCTTATTGACACCTGTATAAAACGGAGTTGCGAGTGATTCAAAATCACGGGTCAGCGTAAACTATGACATAGAGAAAAGCTTCAGAGTAGAGCTTGAGGAAACCAGTTAGTAGTGGGAAGATAAGCTTAGAGTTGCATAAAGAAGCAGAGATCTAGTTAAGGAATCCTAAGCTAAGATCCTACTGCTGAAGAACCTAGAGCTGCCTTGGATTGTGAACCATCGAATTTCAAGTTGTCATTTCAGTGGTGCTCTTGGTTCTTCACTGTTTGGTTGTGCTCTTCCCACTTGGTCTGAGACTCTTGGCTTGGCTGAGAATCATTTTTCCCTTATTTTTCCTATCATGACCATAATCCCTGCATTACTTAAGACAACCTCTGGAGTCACATTCCCTTACAATCGAAAGGACCTGGCACAGAAATAAATTGGGTATAACAAGTGGTATGCTGCTAAGTGTTAACAACCGACTCTCCAAAGGAAAAAGGCCTTACTTTGTAACAATTATCAATTTTTATACTGTAAATACTCCTACCATGGATAACTTCAAGCTAGCAACATGATGTTGCCCAGCAGTACAAAATTGAGAAGAGATGCACGTAGTCAGTTCTCAAGAGCCTATGTGAACTGACTCCAGCATATCACTGGATGAAATATTAAGCATATAAATCTTGGGTTTTTTTTAAACTTTCCTTATAAAATTCAGTAACAACTTTCTGAGTTATTACTTCTAAAATATAGTTTTACTGTCATATGGATGTTACCCCCTTACTCACATCCTGCTATTTTATGCCAACTAAACAATTTATAGGATAATTTAATTTCCTTTTACATTTTGAAGATGCACATTATTTTATGTTCTATATTTTTCTCCACTTAGTGTGTTTTGAATTGTTATATTATAAAAACTGCTTTGCTAACTTTCAAATTGAAAGCCTTCAAATGAAATTGGAAAACCTATAAGTGCTTCAGTGCCTTAAAATTGCCCTATGCTATAAACAGTGATATGACATTATTGTAGTACTTTTTTTTTGTTATAAGTGTGCCTCTCTTTATAAGTAGTGAGGACTCTGAACTTACAAAGTAGAAAGTAATTTAAAATTATTGGAGTGCTTCAGGTTTTTAGGAGACCTTCGTTCTTTCAAATTAGAGTTCCAATTTGTGAAGTGCTCCAGTAACTTTAAATTGCTGAATGCTGGAGACTCAAGATTCTGGTACAGAGCTCCTTACCACAGTAATAATCCTAATAAAGTATTAAAAGTTCTTCAAATAACTCACAGAAGACATGGCCAGATTATTTCATATTTTTTGGATTTGCAATTAAGAACAAACTTAAATGATATATGTGAAGAATAAAAGTAGATCCATGTTGTAAACTTTTTTGTATTTGTAATACATCTCTGCATTCCTCAGCCCTTTCAAACATATTTATTTGGAAAGACAAAATAAACTGCTGTTTATTGCATTTTCTTCCTTCTATAAAGTATGACATTAGGGAATAAATATCTATATGTTGACATGGCTTTTTCTTTTTCTTTGACTCAGTATATATGGGCTAAGCGAAACTGAATAATTCATATTACAAGCACACTGGTGATAAACATGTATTTTATTTTAAAATAGAACCTGAAAAGCTAAGATATTAAATTACATGTATTTATGCCTAGAAATGTTTTTCTTTTGCTGAATAAATGAGGAGATAGAAGGTTCTATGGAATTTATTCTTTTTTCCTCAATGACTTCAGATTAGGAGGAAAAAAATCACAATATTTGACATCTTCAAAAGTAATCCTTTATATCGAAAGATGAATTAATATATGTATACACATGCTTACCTGCACAAGGAGTGAAAAGTTATATTTGGCTTGAAATAACTCATTTTAGCGAATCATAACCTGGGCCTCAATGGATAAAACCTGAACATATAATGATTTTATTTTTAACTGAGAGGGATTGGTCTCACCACGGTCAAAGAGATTCTCCAATAGAATAGAAGTATTATGCTGACCAAATGGATTATGTATCTTTTTTTTTAATTTCAAAATAATGAAGGACTATAAATGTTTTTGTTACATGGATAATGCTTGTATAATGCTTAAATGCGGCTTTTAGTGTGCCTGTCACCAGAATAGTGTTCATTGCACACAATAGTTAAGTTTTTATCCCTCACTCCCCTCCCACCCTCCCCGCTTCGTGCCTTCCAATGTCCTTTATATCTCTTAGTGCCTGTGTGTACCCATCATTTAGATCCCACTTATTAGTGGGAACATGTGGTGTTTGGTTTTCCATTCCTGAGATACTTTGCTTAGGATAATGGTGTCCAGTTCCATCCAAGTTACTGCAAATGACATTATTTCATCCCTTTTTATGGCTGAGTAGTACTCCATGGTATATATATACCACATTTCCTTTATCCACTAGTGAGTTGATGGGCACTTAAGTTGGCTCCACATCTTTGCCATTGTGAATTGTGCTGTGATAAACCTTTCAGAGCAGGTGTCTTTTTGATAAAAATGACTTATTTTTCTTTGGGTAGATACCCAGCAGTGGGATTGCTGGATGGAATGGTAGGGGTACATTTACTTGTCTGAGGGATCTCCATACTGTTCTCCATAGAGATTGTACTAATTTTCAGTTCTATCAACAGTGTATAAGAGTTTCTTGCTCTCTAGATCCACGCCAGCATCTATCATTTTTGACTTTTTAATAATGGCTTTTCTGATAGGGGTAAGGTGGTATCTCATTGTAGTTTTAATTTGCATTTCCCTAATGATTAGTGATGGTGAGTATTTTTTCATATGCTTATTGGCCATTTATCTATCTTCTTTTGAAAAACTTCTATTCATGTCTTTTGCCCACTTTTTGATAGGGTTATTTGTTTTTTTTCCTTGCTGATTTGTTTGAGTTCTTTGTAGATTCTGGATATTAGTACTTCATTGGATGTATAATTTGCAAACTTTTTCTCCCATTCTGTAGGTTGTCTATTCACTCCGTTCATTATTTCCTCTACTGTGGAGAAGCTTTAATTGAGTTAAGTCCCATTTATTTATTTTTATCGTGCCTGTATTTGCCTTTGGAATCTTAGTCATACATTCTTTGCCTAGGCAATGCCTAGAGGAGTTTTTCCTGTTTTCTTCTAGAATTTTTATGGTTTCATGCCTTACGTTTAAGTCTTTTATCCATCTTGAATTACTTTGTATATGGCAAGAGATAGGGGTCCTGTTTCATTCTTCTGCATGTGGCTATCCAATTTTACAAGCACCATTTGTTGAATAAGGCCTCCTTTCCCCAGTGTATTTTATTGTCTGCTTTGTCAAAGATCAGTTAGTTGTAGCTGTATGGTTTTATTTCTGGGTTCTCTCTTCTGTTCCATTGGTCTATGTCTCCACATTTATTTATTTATTTATTTATTTATTTATTTTTTGAAACAGAGTCTCACTCTTTTGCCTAGGCTAGAGTGCCGTGGCATCAGCCTAGCTCACAGCAACCTCAAACTCCTGGGCTCAGGCGATCCTTCTGCCTCAGCCTCTCGAGTAGCTGGGACTACAGGCAAGCGCCACCATGCCCGGCTAATGTTTTTCTATATATTTTTAGTTGTCTGATTAATTTCTTTCTAATTTTAGTAGAGTCGGGGTCTCAGTCTTGCTCAGGCTGGTCTGGAACTCCTGAGCTCAAACAATCCGCCCGCCTCGGCCTCCCAGAGTGCTACGATTACAGGCATGAGCCACCGCGGTCGGCCTGTCTCTACATTTATACCAGTACCATACTGTTTGGTTACTATAGACTTGTAGTATAATTTGAAGTCAGGTAATGTGATGCCTCCAGCTTTGTTCTTTTTGCTTAAGATTACTTTGGCTATTTGGGATCTTTTTTGGTTCCAAATGAAGCTTAGGATTATTTTTTTCTAGATCAATGAAATATGACACTAGTATTTTGATGGAGATTGCATTGAATTTGTAAATCACTTTGGGCAGTATGGACATTTTAATGATGTTGATTTTGTCAATCCATGAATAAAGGATGTTTCTCCACTTGTTTTTTTCCTCTGATTTCTTTCATCAATGTTTTATAGTTTTTGTAGAGATCTTTCACCTCCTTGGTTAAGTATATTCATAAGTATTTTATATTCTTTGTAGCCATTGTGAATGGTATTGAGTCCTTGATTTTACTCTCTGCTTGACTGTTATTAGTATTTAGAAATGCTACTGATTTGTGTACATTGGTTTTATAACCTCAGACTTTGCTGAATTTATTTATCAATTCTAGGACTCTTTTGGTGGAATCTTTAGGGTTTTCTAGATACAAGATCATATCATCAACAAATAGGGATAGTTTCACTTCCTCTTTCCTGATTTGGATTCCTTTTATTTCTCTCTCTTGCCTGATTGCTCTGGCTAAGACTTCCAATGCTATGTTGAATAGAAGTGGTGACAGTGGGCATCCTTGTACTCTTCCAGTTCTTAGGGGGAATGCTTTCAACTTTTCCCCATTCAGTATGATGTTGGCTGTGTATTTGTCATATATAGCTTTTATACTTTTTAGGTATGTTCCTTGTATGCCTAGTTTTTTTGAGGGTTTTTATCATAGAAGGCGTGCTAGATTTTAACAAACTCCTCTTCTACATCTAATGAGATGATCATATGGTCTTTGTTTTTATTTCTGTTGATGTGGTGAATCATGTTTATTGATTTCTGTATGTTGAGCCATCCTAGTGTCCCTGTGATGAAACCAAATTTGTCATGGTGAATCATCTTTTTGATATGCTTTTGAATTTGGTTTGCTAGTGTTTTGAGGATTTTTGCAACTATGTTCCTAAGGGATATTGATTTGTAGTTTCTTTTTTGTTGTGTCTGTTTCTGTCTTTGATTTCAAGGTAATAGTGACTTCACAGAATGTGTTAGGGAAAATCTCCTCCTTCTGAATATTATGGAGTAATTTCTGTAGAATAGGTACCGGTTCTTTGTAGGTCAGGTACAATATGGCTGTAAATCTTTCTGATCTGGACCTTTTCTTTTTGTTGCGAGATTTTTTATTACTGCTTCAATCTCATTGCTTATTTTTGGTCTGTTCAGGATTTCTATTTCTTACCTATCCAGCCTTGGAGGTTGTGTGTTTCTAGGAATTTATCCATTTCCTCTAAGTTTTCTAGTTTGTTTGCATAGGGGGTTTTGTAGTATTCATGGATGATAATTTGTATTTCTGCAGTATCATTTATAATGTCTCCTTTATCATTTCTGATTGAGTTTATTTGAGTTCTTTTTCTTCTCTTTCTGGTTAATCTAGCTAGTGGTCTATTGATTTTGTTTGTTTTTTCAGAGAACCAATCTTTTGTGGGTTTTTTTTGTATTTTTTTGTTATTCATTTCATTTAGTTCTGTTCTGAGATTTTTTTTTTTCTGTCATTCTGTTGGCTTTGGGTTTGGCTTTTCTTCTTTCTCTAGTACCTTGATATGTGACATTAGGTTGTTAATTTATGATCTTTTTGTCTTTTCAATGTAGGCATTCAAGGCTATGAAATTTCCCCTTAGGACTACTTTTTTTGTGTTTCATAAATTTTGAAAGCTTATGTCCCCTTTGTCATTCACTTTGAGGACACTTGATTTCTATCTTAATTTCATCATTAATCTAAGCATTGTTCAACAGTAGGTTGTTTAATTTCCATGAATTTGTGTAGATTTGAGTTTTTCTATTGGAATTGATTTCTAGTTTCATTCCACTGCCATCTGAGAGTATAAATGGCAAGGTTTAATTTTTTTGAATTTTCTGTGATTTGTTTGGTGGCCTAAGATATGATCAATCTTGGAAAATATCCCATGTGCTAATGAGAAGATTGTATATTTAGTAGTTTTGGGGTAGAATGTTCTGTAAATGTCTGTTAAGTCCATTTGTTGTAGAGTCCCATTTAAGTTCAGTATATCTTTATTCATTTTCTCCTTTGATGACTGTCTAGTTCTGTCACTGGTGTATTGAAGTCCCTGGCAGTTAAGGTGCTACTGTTTATTTCCTTGCTTAGATCTAATAGAATTTGCTTTATGAATCTGGGAGCTCCTGTGTTAGGTGTATATATGTTTAGGATTGTTATGTCTTCTTGTTGAATTGTTCCGTTTATCATTATATAATGATCATCTTTCCTTTTTTTGACCATTGTTGATTTAAAGTCTATTTTATCTGCTAAGAGAATGGCTACATCTGTTTGATTTTGGTTTCCATTTGCCTGGAATATTTTTTTCCATCTCATCACATTGAGTCTGTGTGGGATCTTGTGGTTTAAATGTGTTTCTTGAAGACAGAAAATACTTGAGCTGTGTTTTTTCATCTATTAGCCAGTCTGTGTCTTTTAAGTAAGGCATTCAGACTGTTAACATTGAGTGTTAGTATTGATATATGGGATGCTGTTCTGTTCACCATGTTGGATCATAACTTATTATTTTCTTTTTTGTGCTATTGTTTTATAAGAGCTGTGAGCTTTAACTTTTGGGAGTTTTTACATTGGTGGGTATTCATTGTGCTGTTCCATGTGTAATGTACTTTTGAGCATTTCCTGTAGGGTAGGTCTAGTAGTGATAAATTCCCTTAGTGTTTGCTTGTCTGGAAACATCTTTATTTCTTCATCAGTTATGAAACTTAGTTTTGCAGGATACAAAATTCTTGGCTGACAGTATTTCTGTTTGAAAAGACTTAAAATGGGGCCTCATTCCCTTCTTGATTGTAAGGTCTCCCCTGAGAAGTCTGCTGTTAGCCCGATGGGTTTTCATTTGTAGGTTAGTAGTTGCTTTCATCTTGCAGCTTGTAGAATTTTCTCCTTCATTTTGACTTTGACCAGGTTGATGACTATGTGTCTTGGAGATGTCCTATTTGCCATGAACCTTCCTGGAGTTCGATGACCATCTTGTTATCTGCATATCTGAATGTCTAGTAATACCAGGGAAATTCTCCTCAATAATCTCCTTACACAGGTTTTCCATGCTTTTTGCTTTTTCTTCTTCTCCCTCCGGGATACTTATAATTAATATATTGGCTCATTTCACATAGTCTCATATTTCTCTGAGTGACTGATCATTCTTTGTTATTCTTTTTTCTGAAGGTTTGAGTGACTGAGTTAGTTCAGAAGCTTTGTCCTCAAGCTCTGAGATTCTTTCTTCTGCTTGATCTAGCTTGTTATTGAAGCGTTCTGCTGTATTTTGTAATTCCCTAAATGACTTTTTCATTTATTTAAGTTCATTCACATCTTTTTTTATGTTGTCTATGTCTTTAGTGAGTTTTTCATATGTTTCCTTCATGTCTTGAAATATTTTTTTGGTTTCTTTGTGTTGATTTTTAACTTGCTCTTCAATCCCATTCATCTTGTTTGCCATACATATTCTGAATTCCATTTCTGACATTTCAACAATTTCCTTTTGGTTGAGATCTATTGCTGTGGATCTATAGTGACTGTTTGGGGTTGTTGAACTAGCTTTTTTTCATGTCGTCAGAATTCTTTTGCTGGTTTCTTCTCATCTGCAACCTGTTCTCTCAGCTCAAGGCTGATGGGTTTGTGGTGCACCTCTTCTCCTTTGCTGGTAACTCTCCTACTTAGTTAGAAGGAGGAAATGTCCCTAGATAGTGCTTTTGTGTCATATTGTAGAGAATTAACCCAGCAGGGGAGGGGTGGATACACTGAAAGCCTGAAACACAGCCATTCTCCTGCATCGTCCCATTCCCCTATGGTGGTCACAGTCCCAGCCAGTGCTGTGGGATATTCATTCAGATTGATGTGTTGGTCCCCACGCTTCTGTTAGAAGCTCTTCTGGGGGGCTAGGCAAGTCCCTCTGCATAGAGGAAGGTGGTGTGACCTTGACCAGCACCTGGGCAGGTTGTGGGACCTTGGTGGGTGCCTGGGCATGTCATAGGACTGCAGACAGCAGCAAGGTGGGTGCAGGTCCTTAGTGGGTGCTTGGGTGTGTTGCCAGACCTTGGCCAGTATCTGGGCATGTTGCAGGAACTTAGTGGGTACCTAGGAAGGTTGCAGCACTTTGGTGGTGCCCATCTTGGTCAAGGGACCTTGGCCAGCACCTGGGTGGTTTGCTGGATGTAGGCTAGTGTCTGGGTAGGTCACAGGACCTTGGCTGATGCCTGGACAGATCACAGGACCTTGAGCGCCAGGCACATCATGAGACCACAGCTGGCAGCAGAATGGATTGCAGGACCTTGGCAGGCACCTCACACATTGCAGGAGGATAGCCAGCGGCCAAGCAGGTTGTGGTTCCTTGGTGGGTGCTTGGGCACATTGTGGAACCACAGCTGGCAGTGGGGCAGGCAGGCATATTTTAGTCTTAAATGTTAAATGATATCTTTAAATTTTAATTTCTCTAACATATATATATATATATATTTGTATCAGACTTTCTGAAACACTACACACTTGAAAGGATATGAATGACAATAAATTTCATATGCATGAGCAAACTCATTTTTATGGAAGAAAAACATCCTACTTACTATTTTACCTTGTGCTTCATGGAAATGGACAATGTAAATAAATTAAGTGTGCCATTAATCTTCCTTGTATTATAATAACAGTTATTTTTATGGAAATTGAATAACACAGTAATTGTATTCCAGTTGAAATAAAAAGTTCACAAAACTCAAGTGTAATAACTTTATAACATGTTATGATATGTAGGCAAATGAGAGAATAAAACTTTTTTAATCTTCATGACTCAAGCAGCAATTGAGGCTGGAGGCCATGACAGTTTGTATTTGTCTGTCCAGTAAAGAAATGAATTCATCAATTTCCTGGCAGCCCCATCTCTGCATATCTCTAGCAAGTCATAACTGAAATCAGTGAGTCTTTGTAGACCCACCCTTACAAAGACATGGGTCTCCATCCACTGGCTTCTAATGCCATTTCCATCTCTTTGTACATGTGCCATAAGAAGCAGACAAATAGGTGTGATAGTTTGCCTTTTCTAATGTGGCTTGAGAAAAAAAGTGTAAGTATAGTTTTTCTTTCCTCTAATGAAAACAAAAAACAAACCACCATTATCATGGCTATCACTACCACCAACAAAAAAGGTAACAAGTTAAAATAATTTAAAAGAAAAATATATAGGCAGAATATATCACTAATATATACATGTACATTAGATGTACATGAAGTTTTATAATTTTCTGTAACACATAGTGTTAGGATGGTGCATCCTAAAACATATATAAAACCCAAAAGCAGCATTATTTTTATTTTTAAATGTATAAACTGGCTTGTCATTATTGCCTTACTAAAGAAATTTGACTTTTTAAGGGTATTTTACCTTACTGTTTTCTTAATAAAGGGAGGACACATGGATCTGTAGAAGAGATAAAAGATGTTTTCATTTGAACCCATAAGAAAAACTAATAGAAGGGAAAATAATGTAAATGAATATGCTCTGCAAAATATCCTTATTATCCTAAATTCGTAATTTTCACAGGACAGGTTTGTTGTTGAAAAATTTTATGCCCTAGAACTTACTTGAAGATTACATAAGAATTCATTTAAAAAATATCTGATTTTGAAGTTTTAAATTATTCTTTTTAAATGCAATGGAGGGAAAGGATGATCTCTGTGTGACAGTGATTTTTTAAAATTAAGCACACGAGGCCATCCATGCATTATACACACATAGAATTAGACTTGTTAGAGTTCACATCTTTAATTCTTTTTAATTTTTTTAATATTACATACATTATTTTATGATTTTTAAAAATAGGATTAACCTTAAAATTACTTCAGTACAAGAAAATGCCTCATATATGGAAGAAAAGAAGAAGTAAGTATACCTTCACCTATATACTTGTGAAGCTGTTTTGGGAGATAGGTTTAATAACAATTCACAAATGTATGATTATACTGTACATATATACTACCTGATCTAATATTTATTTAATATCGATAAAATTCAGGTGACCTAGCTGGAACAGAGAAGAATATAACATGAAAACCCTTCTTGTAGATTTACGGACTCTTATTCATTGAGCTATCATTTAATATTAATAATTTTGGTTTACTTCCTTGGCCATGGGGCTGCTGAGAGAGTCCATAAGCTCTCCCACATCTTTGATAAAAGAAAAACCACTATGTAACCGAAGCACCAGATTAAGAACACTTTCAGCACAGAACAGAACATGGTATATTGGTACAAGCAAAAAAGTACTCTTTCTTAGAATTTCTGCTTTCCTATATTTTTCTGCTACTCACACTATATGCCCTCTGAAGAGTAAAATGCTTTCTGAACCCTTAAAGGACCGCATTCATTCTTATCACTTATTTTACAAGGAACTGTATGTTGATCTTATTTCAGGAGGCTCTATTTCGGTCTTGAGACAGGTAATTGAAGGAAATAAAATGTGTGTATGTGCCTTATCTTTCAAAGGCAGGACTTACTTATCATTGACTTCTAAGTTGCAAAGAATACAGGATGACTTTTGTATGTTCTGAGAAGCAATTAGCATATTGTGAATTCCCAACCCTTAAATGACGACCTTATACAAGAATCTGGCGTCTAATGCATTTTAAATTTAAATTTGCAATAAATATCTATGCATTAAGTCTTTCTTTTTGTAGTGTACACATCAAGTCAGGAAAGGCCAAAAGGACTATAAAGTGATCAAAAGGAGTGAAAGAAAGAAAATCAGAACTCTAGATTTAAAAATACATGGGGTATGCATGTGTGTTTGCAGGGGTGGTGCTGGCAATCAATTAGCCTTGTTGGAGATTTGTTCTGACATCGAGAATTGAGTAAAGCCTGCTCAGAGGGGTAAAAGGAGCTGAATATCCTCCACTGGGCATTCAAATATGCCAGCAAATGAAGCAGCAAAAAACAGCCTCAACCCTTACTGAACAAATAGAACTTCATATGTTATCTTTGTCCTTGACCACAGCTAAACAAAAAGGCCCCATGCTTCTTATTTTAAGAGTAATAGAACCAAATGCATTTTTTTGTCTTTTTCATAGTGGCAATATTAGAAGGCAGCATTGACTTTGTTGTCACTCGGAAATTTGTAACGTGTTGTGAAGGATGGGACATAAGTTTATTTCAATAAAAGCTCCCTTCCTCCATCATCACAAATTTCACTTATTACCCACCCACTGTAGAACAAGAATACAAGTACTATAAAAACAGCAAATCTGTCTTCATTATATCCCCAGCATGAAGGAAAGAAAGAAAAAAAGAAAGAAAGAGAAAAAGAAAGAAAAAAATAAGAAAGAAAAATGCTTGTCACATGATAAAAGCTCAGTCACTATTTTTAATATAGGTTTTAATAAATGAATGATCAGACAGAATAAACTAGAATATCCAGGTTATTGCATTAATCTTTAGCCAAAACACTGTTTCCTCAAATCTACGTTTCAGGCCTGTACCAGAACTAAACTGAATTTCGTTCTGCATGACGAGCTGGAGGGAAGTACTCAATGTATGTCTGAATTCGTGTGTGTGCACATACATTTTTTTTTTCAAAACCAGGTGTTCTATTACCAATTGCATGGACCTCTAATCCCATGTATACTCATAGCAAGATTTGTTTTTTTATTAACAAAGTATGCAGCTGAATTGATTCTTCAATGTCTAGTTTCAGATATGAGACAACGACAATTAGAATGGTAAACATAACATTTGAAATGTGTTTTTTTTCTGATTTTCTCTCATTCTTTTCTGAAATTATAAAGAACTCAAAAACAATACTTCATTATAGTATTTATATTGCTTTTTTTATGATGTGTGCATGTTTGCATATGTGGAGGTGGATGAGGGAGAGAGACTGAAAGAAAGTGAAATCTTTTTTGTCTTTAAAAATGTTCTAAGTAATTAATTTGAATAATAATTTTAAAATTAAAAAAATTAAGACATTTACCTATAATGTTAGATCTGAAGCCTTAAGGGCCACAGATAAGAATTTTACCAGATACGAAGCTTAGGGCAATAACAACTGGTATTGTTTGTATGAGGTTGCCTAGTGATCCACTAAAATTACAATAGAACATCTGTATAATGATGGCATCTGACAGGACTAACAGACACTAACCGGTATTAGATTAGGTCTTTGTAAAATGATGTTTTCATCTTTAAACTGCGATTATGTGACTTATGTGATATTCAAGTTCAAGCAGTAATATACCATCAATAATACTTTCATGTAGCACTATTCATAATGTGGCTGATCTTCCCTTTGAAGTTGTTTCCTGAAGTTTAGCCAACTTAAAAGCAGAATGGAAATCAGTTAACTCCAGTTTTAACCCCGATCAAAGAAGACTGTTTTCTAGGTAGATGTTCTACGTATAGAGACTTTCAAGAGCCCACTTTCCTATGAAGTTTCTTCAGCTTTTGACAGAGCTAGCTCTTGAAAGGAGATTGGAGGCACAGTGAATGTGGAAAGGAAAGCACCTAGAGGTGCCGTATGAGCCAGGCATTAGGCTGGTCACCAAGTTCTGCTTGCCCAGATAGTTCTGAACTGAGAAAATGTGCATAGAAGAACCTGGAGGTGGTCACATCTCCTTAATTTGGGGTCATTCAGAAAATAAATCATTCTGTGACTTTTCCAAATATTAACTAAACCATTGGTAGAATAATGACACTGATTATTAAAGAAATCATGTTAAGATAAGATCTCTTTTATAAAAGGACCATCATTTTTCTTAAATCTTTATTCTCAGATAGATGTTATGTGATTGATACTGCTTTGTTTTAGATATGATTGGAGAATGGAATGAGGCCCATATTCAGAAAAATAATCATTCTAATTAAAAAGTTATCTTTGTTTGTTTGTTGCTTTTATCCTAACTGATAGAAAAAGGAATATTCTGCATAAAATGCCTTTTGCTCTGGGAGTTACTATCTAAGAAATATTTTACAGCCATTTTTACTATGTCTCCCTCC
>NW_012148886.1:585394-586415 GCF_000956105.1 Propithecus coquereli | reverse complement strand
TCAGGCTGGTATCGAACTCCTGAGCTCAAACAATCCACCCGCCTCGGCCTCCCAGAGTGCTAGGATTACAGGCGTGAGCCACCGCGCCCAGCCAGTTCAACTGTATTTTGAAGTTTGCATTTTCGATGCTGAGAGTTCCTACTACTATTTGTCCACATTGGTGCTGTATCATATCAAAGATTTTGCATCAACAATGAAAGATTTCAGGATTTACTATTGACTTGGCAGAAGAAGAGGCCTAAGTCATTGTTTTTTAAAAATGCTGTACAATTATTAATGTGACTAAAATTAGAGTCATACACATATTAACATTCATATTCATTTCTGTGGAAAAGAATTCTGCCTGGTAAAAATGCCATCTAGTTCAACATGATTCTCCTTAGGGAATCTCTCAGCATTATAAATAGGCACATCTACTATAATTTAAGCCAATTTCTGCTAAAATGAGTCAGCAGTTGACCTTAAATTGCTCATCAATAAAATTCTGTCTCTTTATTTTGTAAAGTACCTACAGCATATTGAATTTTATTTACTAATGTCATGTAACCTTATTTTAGGATAGAAAGATCCTTTGCACAATGTAACCATAATAATGTCTTATACAATCATGTGCTGCATAACAATATTTTGGTAAATGAGGGACTGAATGTGATGGTGGTCCCATAAGATTATAATGGAGCTGAAAAATTCTTATCTCCTATGTCATAGCCATCATAACATCCTAGCACAATGCATTGCTCACATGTTTGTGGTGACGCTGGTGTAAACAAACCTACTGCACTGCCAGACGAATAAAGTAGAGCATATACAATTATGTACAGTACATAATACTTTATTATAATAAATGACTTACTGGTTTATGTATCTACTACACTATACTTTTTATTATTGTTTTAGAGTGTACTCCTACTTATTAAAAAAAAAGTTAACC
The DNA here is from genome assembly GCF_000956105.1 of Propithecus coquereli. Lineage (NCBI taxonomy): Eukaryota > Metazoa > Chordata > Mammalia > Primates > Indriidae > Propithecus > Propithecus coquereli. The sequence goes on along the minus strand of NW_012148886.1, from coordinate 585,484 downwards.
GTTATAAAACAACCTCAGTCAGGTCTTTCAGGAGATATTTCAGAAGAAGGCTTGTAAACACATCCATGTGTGTTATTGCTCCTGAATATT
>NW_012148886.1:580308-582139 GCF_000956105.1 Propithecus coquereli | reverse complement strand
TCTCAGAATTTCTCTCTCTTTTGTTTCTCCATTTACCTTAGGAGTTGCCATAAATTCCTAAAACAAAATAAATTTGGATTCATTTTTTAAATGTAAGTCACATGACAGCTAGTGAGGGAAATGAGAAGAAATCTTACCCCAAATCAAAGGGCAATGGCATGTAGCAACTCCAGGTAGACTGGAACCGAGAGAGTAAGGGCTTTTACTTAACTGCGCCTTGTACGGCAGGTAGTATGGTGCTCTGTTCCCCACAGGGGACTCAGACTTACTGGGTAATATGATGCTGACCAGGTTACACCATTGCTGAGAAAGCCTCTGTCTTTGGAGCTGGATGCTATGACTAGATGCTGTTCAGATTTTTCATAAAATCAGCACAATTTCTTAATACCTCTCTGGTTCCTTCTTGATAATGGAATAGTTTGGCAGCTGGAGGCGAAAGGGTGAATTAGCAGTGAGTTCCATTCCCTGTTGCCAAAAACAGTTGTAATTATGTGAGACTGAACCTGGAAGTGAGATGTAGTGGCCTCTAGACCTGGTCTCACCATTTATGTTACAAGTCACATGATGGTGATCAAGTCACTTCAAACTCTAGTAAGGTTAACCTCTTAACCTTACTGTAGGAATTTTGGCGCTTACCCAAAAAAAGAGAGAGATTTATTATTATTAGAGATTATAAAGCTTAATGTTGAAGAGTGGAGCCTCTAGAACTACTCTGCCTGAGTTTGAGAGCAACTAAAATCTTATTGGCTGTGTGACCCTGGGCGCTTAGTATCTCTCACCTCAATACAGCAAAGTGTAATGATAGCACAGGATTATGAGACTCAATGGGCTATTACATGTAAAGTGCTGAGAACAGTGCCTGTCACACAGCGTGCACTCAATGTTAGCTGCTAATGTTTTTTATTTATCATGTGGACAAATGGCTAGAGACGGTTATGTGTTTGCAGAGAAGGTGGAGTCAGTAGACACATTGGTCCCACTGTTTTTGAGCAGTGGTAGAAGTGGGGTGAAAGATACCCCAAATATCCTAGGAATTTAGGGACACACCTCTCCGCTTATGCCCAGTTCTCACAGGATCCATGTTGGCAACATCAGACTTGAACTCCTTCGGCATTCAGAGTTTCATTAATGGAAATATTTCAAAACTGGACAAATTGCAGATGCTCGTCTCCAGAGTTTAAAACCGGGTGAATCTTCCTAGGGTGTGAAGCAACTGAAATCCCTGATTTCACCATTATTCTCTTCTTACACCTTATTCTTATGCCCTGTGAGGGAGGTCAGGTTTTCATTTATTGGTTTTACATTTGGAAAAACCAGTACACAAAGAGGCTTTTTATACACAAGGCCAGACAAGGCCAGACCGATCAAACTCCTAGAAGTATCAGTGTCTGCCTCTCTCCAGCCTATACCACTGTCCTCAACATCGATTTAAATAAACTCCTTTTTTTTTTTAATGTTTTGCAAAAGCATAAATATGCCATAGCGAGGCCTTATTTATCTTTCAAAGTTTGGAGTGTAAGAAACAACTATTGATTTCAAAGAAAAAAAATGAATATTCTACTCATGAAAGGTGTACACTTCCCAGAGAATCTCAAATTACTTCTGAATAGAAATTTCCATTCATTTTGTAATGTTTACAGTGTAAAGCACAGGTGCATAAACTCATAAACTTTTCCATCATAAAAATTTTCTTCCTTGCCAATTTCATGTGAATTAGCGTCCTAATGAGAGTTTTATGCAATAATAGATCCATCATGTTGGTCTTCATAAAATCTTAAACAGGCCAGCCTTACTGTATTGGTTGACTTGGGCTGCCATGACAAAGTGCCAC
>NW_012148886.1:545504-578969 GCF_000956105.1 Propithecus coquereli | reverse complement strand
GTCTAGTTTCAATCTTCTGCATGTAGCTATCCAGTTTTCCCAGCACCATTTATGCAGGCTTATCCTTCTTCTTAAAAGGACACCAGTCCATATTGGACTTGAGCCCCATCCTACGCACCTCATTTTAACTTAATCACCTTTTAAATAATTTTATTTCTACATAGTTACATTCTGAGGAGCTAGAGGTTGGGACATGAGTATATGAATTTTCGGGAAACATGATTTAGTCCATGACACTTACTTAATGGGAGACCAGAGCAAAAAAGCTCTCTGTTGTTAATTAGTTTTGTTTTGTTTTGATTTAAAGAGGCAATTCCTTGGCTTATCACAAAGGGTGATTTGTCATCTAATGAAGGTAGTGTGATGTAGTAGAGGAGGCACAGGCTCTCGGGTCAGACAGATCTGAATTTGAATGCATTATTGTAGGAAAGTTATTTTACCTCTCAGAGCTCTAATATTTCATCTTCCAAATGGAGATAATACAACCCTGCTTGGCTGTTTTGAGAATTAGAAATAATTGCACGTAGCATTCTTCCAACAGCATCTATATGAGTATATGTGGGTGTCTAATAGCTCTTATTTCTGTATTATTAATATTAACATTATGTATACCTGGTTTCCCTTGAGTGCAAGACATTTCCCACTGGAGTGTTTGCAGCACAGATGGGCACTACCCAGCTCCTTCAAGGCCAGCTCCTCCTCCTTGTGTCCCTGCAAAGGTGGCCTCACCCTGGGGCACAGTGGGCATGCACATCCCAGCTGGGAGGGCTGTTGTGAGGGTTCCCTGGGCCGGGCCCTGGCAGCCCTTGCCTCAGCCCCACATCAACGGTACTCATCGTTACTCTGTTTATTTCTGCTAGCATATTTTAGTCTAAATTGAACTTTTACTGGTCCACTTAGTATTTCTTGTTTTCATATTTAGTAGTGTGATTATTCAGCTAGTTTATTTGCCATTTTCTCAAAAACAAAAATATTTTAACATTTTTGTTTTTGAAAATTTATGTATTTTATATATGCTAAGTGCTTATAATGTTGCATATACGTGTATATTATAGTAACAGGATTTATTTTTCGGCTTAAATTTTGAAAACAAAATGCTTTATGATCATAATTTTAAAGACTAATTTTTAATGTTGAATTTTTTCTAGTTACCCACTTACCTACTTAGTCGAATAACTCTGATAAAACATTGACTCATTTCTAGGCTTCAAAATAAGAAAATGTACACAAATACATATATCCTTGAGCATGTTAATTTATGGAAAAGGCATAAATATAGCATATAAGATACTCAATTTAAATTTCCACTGATTTTTACAACTTTATATTTCTACTCACCTGTTCTAAATGTGGGACTCCTGGATTCCTTCTGTCATCTAATTCTTGTTCCACAACTGAGGCACAGAAAAAGTTTGAAGTCAGACGTAAGTTAAACCTTCATATTACAAACAGTATCAAATGTAGACATTTTATTGATGTGGGTATAATGTCAACCAAAGGTAAGAGCTTACGCAATATAAAGGCTGGGAGGAAATAAGACAATCTGATATAAAGAAAGATTCATAAAGTACTTTAACAAGTATTTAATTTCATGTCCATGAAGCATTTCATCTTTTTATACCTATCCACTTAATTCCCTTCTTTTACTTGATTCAATTCTTACCTCCACTTTGGGAGGCCCAGGCAGGAGGGTTGCTTGAGACCAGGAGGTCTAGACCCACATGGGCAATATAGTGAGACCCTTTCTCTACAAAAAATAATTAAACAATTAGCCGGGTGTAGTGGTGCACACCTATAGTCCCAGCTACTCAGGAGGCTGAGGCAGGAAGATCATTTGAGCACAGGAGTTTGAGGTTGCAGTGAGCTATGATGACACCACTGCACTCTAGTCCAGGCAACAGAGTGAGACCTTGTCTCTAAAACAAACACACAAAAGAGCCAACTTACCTCCTTTAACTTCCTAATATTCTTATTCCTCCCTGAATATTCTTTTTATCTTCATACCATTTGATTCCTTTGTATTAATATGAATAATTTTAAGCTAATCAGGGTAAGAATAATATTTTCTACTTCTTGTGTTTCTGAACTTCTTAACAGTGGTATGTACTATAGGCATTCAGCTTATTAATGTATTATCCTCTGACATAATAGATAATTACTTATTTGTTTTTTTGTCAGTCTTCCCTACTAAAACATAAGTTCTGTGACAGCAGGACTTTGTCCATCTTATTCATAATTGTATCCCAGAATCTAGAATAGTATCTGAAATATCTAGGCACTCAAGCACCTGAAATGAGCCAACTGCTGTTCAGGGTGCTGGTAATAAAAAGATGAATGAGACTGATAAAGCCCCTACTCTCATGAATTTATATCTAGGGTAGAAAAGTAGGAACAGAAACACTATTTCATTAGTTAGGATAATTGATATGAAGAAAAGTCAGGGTGAAGGGATGGAGAGTGGATGGTGGGGTGGTGATAGGGACGGCCTCTAGGAAGAAGTGACATTTGAGCAGATAACTGAATAAAAGCATCTGAGGATTGGGGAGGGTAACTCATTATGGCAAAGATAGCAGGAACTGCAAAGCCTATCAGGCAGAAATAAACACGGCACGTTTAATAGGAAGCAAGCAAATGAGGGAACACAAGGGAAAGTTGTAAGAGACAAATCTGTAGTGATTAGCAGAGGCCAAATCATTTAAGGCTTTATAGTCACCTGGAAAATTTGGATTTTATTTGGAGTGTGCTGGGAACCCACTGAATGAATGAGTAAATGAGTAAGTGAGTCAATGATGCCCAAATATGGTGTGATCCAAGTATGTTTACTTAAAAGCAATTAACGGATTAATTGCTATAATATCATTTTCTACATCCTAATCACATCATCTATCAAAATCCAAAAGAAATCTCACCGTTTAATATGAATCAAGCTCAAGGGCTGGGCTCATTGAACCAAATGATGAGAACCATAGAGCCACCAAGCATGTGACTAAATTCAAGTCCATTACCTGATCTCGTCCAAGCAGGCAAGGGTATTAGTGGAGGTGAAGCAGAAATATGCCAACAGATGATGTGCTTCAGAATAGCTATGGGTATGGCAGTAAATATCTTTGGAGTGCATAGGCTTTCTCTGAAAACTTTATTTCCCTCACTTTTCTTTTTCATTGCTCAGCACATCTCTGCTAACACTTCCTTGGCTGCTACATTACTATTCCGGAGGAAAAGCTGTCTCAATAAACCAACTGCATTCCAAGTATTTTAGCTGAGAAGGAGTGCAAACGGAGGTTAATCACACGGGTTCTAGAGTCAGATGTTTTTGAAAACAGCTGGGTTACCTTAGGCAAGTTAAACTGTCATCACCACAGTTTCCTCATTGATAAAATAGGCATGATAATAATAATAATCTGCATAATACTATTATGAAAATTAAATGAGATAATTCATTTAAAGCACTTAATAGAGTTCCCAGTACATGATAAGTGTTCACAAAATGTTAACTTTTCTTACTATAATCAGGAAAAGATAGACATTTTCCTCCATTCAGCCTCACCCCATGATTATTTCTGTGTATCTGTAAAAGTGAAGTTCGGATTAGCCTCTTTCTAAGAGAGGAAAAGCTCATCCTATTCTCATGTTAGTGGTTCAGGACACAACCTTGCTATAATAGAAGCTGTGAGTGTGTCCAGAAACAGTAGTGCATGGCTTGGGGGTGATGTGGAATTATGGAAATATCTTGAGGTTTGAACTCAGAAGATGTGGACTTGAGCCTTAGCTCAGCTACCTGCTTTACACATGATGTTTTGGAGATTATTTGACCTCTCTATTCTTCATGACTTTGAACGTAAAATGAGAGTAATAATATTTCTCTTGCAAGGTTTACATATGCATTAAAAGTGATCATATACATAAATGTCCTTTGAAACTTGTATAATTAATTACTTTTTATTAAAGTTTTTGAGCCCTTTGATGTTAATCAACAATAGTTTAAGCACCAGGAATGGTGGATCACACCTATAATCCCAGCACTTTGGGAGGCCAAGGCAGGAAGATTGCTTGAGGCCAAGAGTTCAAGACCAGCCTAGGCAACATAGGCAGACCATGTCTCTACAAAAAAAATTTAAAAATTAGCCAGTTGTGGTGGTGTGCGGCTGTAGTCCTAGCTGCTCAGGAAACTGAGGCAGGAGGATCGCTTAAGCCCAGGAATTCTAGGTTACAGTGAACTGTGATTATGCCACTGCACTCCAGGCCTGAGTGACAATAAAGTAAGACCCTGTCTCTACCAAAAAAAAAAAGCATTTAATAGGAAAAGGCACATAGTTCTGGCATTTGCTTCTGAAGTCTAGACGAAATGTTTCTCTGTTAAGATTGCTAGAACTGTATGTTGTTGGTTTTCTGGTTTACACACATTTCTTGTGTTTTTTTGTTTCCACACAAATGAATCTTTAGTTAAAAAAAAGTAGAGAAAACTCTATTGGGTCTGGTATTCTCATGTTCAAGTTGTTAACTTACAGCATAGAGTTTAAAGAAACTGAGAGAGAGTAGCTGAAGAGTTATAGCAGAGCCTGCATTTCATAAAAACAACTATTTTGGTAGGGGTAACTTGAAGAAAAATCTCTAGATACCCTATCCTTGACATTAGTTTGGCAAGCATATAGCACAGATGTGGCAGAGAGAACATTAAGGCTAATTTTATAACATCAATCTGTTGTCATCAGTATACAAATGAAATTAAACCCACACTGACAGAGAAAATTAGTAAAGGGAGACATGTGGGCTAGAAAGGAGCAAAGGCCTGCGAGCACAAACCCTGACGACACCTGACTGTCAGTCTAAGCCACCAATAAGGCATTCTTAGCATGCAGTTTTTATTTGACTGAAGGTTCTGACCAGTGATATAATATTTCTGTTCAAATTGTGAATCTAAGCGTCTGTAGAAAACAAGTGGCCATTATGACCTGACGGAAGCAGCTGTGAAACTTAGGAAAGCCTCTGCCAGGCTCCCCCGCGGCATCTCCTTGGAGCCCCACGTGGCTTTCACGAGAGACATCCCGTGACTGTGGTGCAGACCAAAACAGACCAGAAATCTGCAAGCAGGTGGCTTTCGGAAAACTCAAAGACGCTACCTCCTAGATGCCCAAAGTGGAATTTTAAAAGCAAGGAGAAATAAAAGAAATGGCAAAGAAGTTTTTTTTTTTTAAAAAGCAAAAGCTGTGATCCATTTTCTATGTAGTGTCAGAAGAAGGTCTTAAAGTTCATCTTTCTATTATTATTAATTTGTTCAAGAAATGAAAAGATTAATTTATTTAATAAGTGACATAAAATGACAAAAATGCTTCACAGAGCATATGACTTCATAGCTTTAACACAATAATCACTATTCGGATTCCATTTGGTCTTTCCTCCTGTGACCTGGCCCCATAAATCACCCTGTACTTTCTCTAGTTCTTTAAGCAGTTTCATCCAGATTTTTTCCCTCTGAGAAAACACACAATTCCTCTTGAGCTAACACCCCATTTCTTGAAGTGCTTTATTGAAAATCCTTCACAGGATGGTCTACACTTGCTGCCTCCTCACTCTCCCCAACCCGGCTGGATCTGACTCCTCCTCTGGCTTTGTAAAGTTTGCGGTTCCCAAGACCTTGTCTTAGCTGTTTGTTCCTGAGCTCTGAACCTCTTTCTGTGACCTTTGGCCCTACTTACTACCTACTCTATCTTGGAATTCTCTGTTGGTTTTCCCAGCTTCTTTTTTTTTTTTCTTTTTGGTATCTCACATTGTTCCTCTGTCTGTGACCTCTCCATCCTTCTCGTAGTCTCTGCTTCCTTCAATTTTTTGTTTTCTAACTCCTGAAAGTAAGCACGTCCTTGAGTTCTATTTTTGGTTCCATTCTCTTCTAAACATTTATTCTTTATTGTTTTAAAATATCAGAAGTAAACACTTTTATCTTCCCTTTATGTCTCCGTTCTTAACTTCATCATCTGTCAGCATCACCACTCTCTTGTCCATTTCAGAATCGTGACCACATAGGCATCATTGACGTTAGATCTGTCCCAAATTGTCTCTCTTTCCATGAGATTTCTTTTATAACAGAATTTTCATTTGAATCATACTCTTTCCCTGAATGGACTATTTCAACCACCTTCAGAATATTCCCAGCATTCTCCAACCCACCCTATTATTTCGTCAAACACCAGTATATCTTCTATTGTCTATTCTTGCTACTTTAAATGACATAAATAAGGTGTCCAAAGATATGGCATCGCCATCACTACTCAAACATTTTATCCATGAAAAAACTGAGCTCTGCTTTACAGCTGTTGGTATTGTGAGCTATGTTTAAACTGTACCAGTAGGACCATTCCCACATGCCACCTTGTCCACCAGTGTGACGTGCAGTCCTTCATGAATATTCTGCAGAACAAGAAGTTGAACCTAGGCTTATCTTGAGGATATATTGTTTATGTTTTATCCACAAATATTTAATCTAGTGAGGCTTTGTTTTTGGTTACAAGTATCCTATTGTTGATAGACAGATTGTCTCATGAAATTGATGCTTTAGATTTCCATTTGGCTTTTTAATATTAAGAATAATTCTGAGATTTAACTAGTATCTAATTGAGAAGTTATCTATGGTATCTATGAAAGATTTCTAAAACCTCTATCCTTTTTTATATACTGAAGTGTATCCTGACTATCTTTCTCTCATATCTAGGGCATCAACATTTAACCAGTTACATTATCCATGTATTTTAAATTCCACAACATTCCAATCTATACTTCTCACTCCATTTACTAGCTAAGTAGACAGATATAGACAGACTCTTCCTCTACTTATCTCAAACTCATCCTATGACACAATTTACCCCTGCAATATTAGTAGACCTTTCATAGGTAGAAGTGAACATACTCTTCCATATACCTAAAATAACACAGTGAATTGTTCTAGTTGAGGTTTCAAGTAATTTTTAGAACTAAGTTAGTCTCCAGCTGATATTCGATGGTTGAGTATATAGGCAGCTGAATTTTTATGAACATCATTTCTTAGAACTACTGAATTAAGGAAAGCTGGATATGAGAAGAGAGGGTATTTGAGAAATCAGATACTTTATTGGCAGCTACCAGAAATAAGTACCTACTGGCTTCAACGTCCCTGGTTGATAAAGTGATAAATTCCACAGAAGCCTGAGGAGTTGCCAGGAGAAAGTCTTTCTCTGGCAGAGCATGCAGGATGTGATCAAATGCTTTAACAGAACACTGGAGTTACATGACCTTCAACAATAATGGCCAAATAATAAATTAGCCTTCCCAGCTGCTAGTGCATAATCATAACAGCAGATATTATGTGAAAATTAACACCATGACAGATAGTAAAAATGGTAATGTAACATATTGATCACAATCACTAAAGGATAGAGTACTGAAGCCTGAGAGAATCTCAGTTAAGAATACAGGTATTTGATAAAAAGCTACTTGTGAAATTAGCACAAAATAATGCATAGAGGTTGTGAAAACAGTTTTAAATCACACCTTAATCCCAGGAAGTAGAAGGGCATTACCTGGTGCATCAGATCATCATTGCCATGGTTTTATTATCATTATCATTGAATAGGTTTTTAGCACTACCCCTCGTTATAAACCATTCATCAGCAAAACAGGTATTGTCAGGATTGAATGGAGAACTTGGTTTTAGGGACAAAAAATGGCAGAGCCCTTTCTCTTGTTCCTCCTTTCTTTATTCCGTCCTTCTAATTTCTTTCCTCATTCTTCCCTTTCTTTTACTCATATTTAATTATACTAAGATTGCAGACATATTTGGAATTAGTGGAGCTGGTAGGAGTCATGTCATTTTCTCTTAAAATCTCTTAATATTATAACATCACCTAAAAGATTAAGGCCAATCTTAGAAATGTGACCCTCAGGTCCTTTAATAACTGGCCCCTGCCCATTTCTCCAAACACAATACTTTCTACCTCTTGCCTGACACATTATTCTCTGTAACATCTACCTATGCTAGTGTATCATTCCATCTTTCTTCTAACCTAACAAACATTGGTATTGCCATGCATAACCTATACAAACTGAGCATCATTTGCCATTCCAAAGACCTGGGAATCCCTTTTAATAGAATGCATCATTTGTAATTTTGTGGTTTAATGTCTTTCAATTCACTACCAAAATTATTCTATGAATAATTCCAATTATTCCTCTGTTCATTCTTATAGAATCCAAAAGGTCTCCTACTAGTTTTGCATAATATATATTTGTGTTTTATTTCACGTCAAATTTTTCACGTGAGAATGTTCTCAGACATACTTAAGATAATTAACAGTTCTTCTAAGAGAAACAAAGCTACCATTTATATTTTGACAATCCCAAAGCTGTGCCCTAAACACATTCAGTTTTTAATAACTGGTATTTGCCAACCAACTGGCTGACCAGTGGTGCACTAAGAATAAGCACTAACCTTTATTCTGGACACATTAACTTAAACTTTCAAAGCTTCTCTGAGTTGGCATGGCTTTCAAGCCTGAATGTTCTGTGAAAACATAAAAAGCCCAGTGCCCTCAAAATATTTTTCTCTTTCCATAAGATAAAATTTTTATTTGATACTTAAATTATATTTATTTTTCCTATAACACTAATGAAAATAATTATATTCTCAATTACAAAAAAAGTCTGAAGTAAGGACCTGAACGAATAGTTTGTACAAAATAGTTTATACAAGTAGTTTATACAAAATTGAGCCTTCTATGTACCAATATGGTAATTGGATGTGTTGTGTTCTTTTTGCTTTTGGTATTCTAAGAATGGTGATAAGAGCCACCTGTTTTGCTGCCATATCCCCCAAACCTAGAACTGGGTCTGGGATAGTATCTGTTGACTACATGAGTAGATGATTTCAAACCCATCTCTTAGCCACTAAATTATATTGTTATCCACTGTTTCATCTTTTATAACCAATTCTGTGTGGATTACAACTAGGCTACTTGTATTTTATATACTCTACCATGTTTTTGATTGTAGCATAAATATTTAGATATTGCAAAATTCAGAGAAAGGCATTGAGTAGAGGAGATATAGTCAAGAAGATACTTTATTATCTGATTCAGTGGACTTATTTTTCTCCTCTTTTTAAAATATAAAAGAAGTTTAATATTTGCTGACCTCTGTAAATTCTGACGTAAGAGTACAATTAATTTTCAGTATTAACATAATGAATTTGCAGGAAATCAAATAAGGTTACCGTAACCTCACTTTGAACAATACAGCATTTGAAAAAGCATCAAAACTCATTTTTGTTGCTTATTTGCCTGTGAAACATGCTTTATGATGGCCTTTTTCAATATTGCCCTCTAATTAGCTTTGCTGAATTTGGGAAAACATAAATTACACAGAACTACATTTAAAAAATTAAAGTGGATGCACAAGTTAATTTAGCCTGAAATGGGAGAAACGCAAGACTTTTTATTTAAGAATAATTCAGACCACACTATTTCGAGTTCTCATTTTATGTGGAGCACTGAAGTTTTCAAAAGATGACCTAACAAAAGAGCTAATTTATAGTATTTTCAAAATGATTTTAAGGTTTAAGGAATATGCCCTTTTCTTTTATTCCTCCACACTAATGAACGTTTATAAATTGCGCTACTTGATTGTCCTGCTCCTTCCTTGATTTGGTAGGCAGAATATTCGAAATATTTAATTGGCCAGTTATTTCTACTTCAAATCCCATTGCAGACAATGAAACTACTGGTTTGGTAAGAAAACTTAATGTGTCAGAAAAAAGAAATGGATACCATTTGACCAAGGGTCTTTGCATGTAACCTTTATCAGCAAGTCAAAACCAGCTTTCATCTTGCTTATTTTAGAACTTTCTCGATCTGTGGGCCTGAGATGCCTCTTTGCAGCAGTAAAGAGATGGTGGGAGGTTGCAGACGTTATTTTAGTTTTAAATTTACAACGGAGTGAAAGGAAAAAAATGATATTTTCTTTTGTAACAAAGCTGATGCATAGCTTGACAAAAGTGTTCGTGTAATATGATTAAATAATGTTTCAGTTTAACCCACTAATCTAAAGAGATACATGAGTAGGTGCAAGCTATAGATGAAGTATTCATTTCATAGAGAAGTTACTTTATTTTGTGATGACTGTGAATACTTAGCACAAAATTAAAATGCGCGCACATGAACAAACTGAGTTATTTGTTCATATCTCACTCTCCCCACTCTGCCTCAGAAAGCTTTCAAACGAGCATGATTTTCTTCCCTAAATAAATTCTAGAAATGAGAAAATCCAATAAGTAGGAGAATTAATTTGTGTTTAACTTTTACATATTTACTTTATGGGTAGCCTACCTATTGCTCTAGTTCCTAGGGAGCTTTGTTCCAAAATCACAAATATAAACAGGAGATTGGTTTCTACTTTGCTTCAGTAAACTTTGATTGGCAATCATGAACTACTTTTGCACGATTCAGGATTATTCCTTTGTTTTGTTTCTAGAAATTAATATTTGTCATATATTAGCTTTTGGGTAAAGAAATCATCCCACAGAACATTTTGTGGCTATACAGTATGGTCCCATGGGTTTTCTGACATTTTGGGAACTATTTTTTCATATTTATTGCAAGGCTTTATTTAGACCTCATCTCTAGCAAAAGTACAGAACAGTACAACATGTATTTTGCTTGATACACTCCTGGTTCTTTCCTCCTATCCACACTTGTTCATATCTATTTTCATTTAATACTATTTTTATCTTTTATTGTGTAGGTTTAAATGCCACCTTAAATCTTTCCGTAACCAGCACGGTAAAGCTAGATTAGATAGATGGATCAATAAATATATCAATAGAGAGAATGTGGTATAGCATTCAGTTTTACTGTTTTTGAAGTTTGTACCTCATTTGCTCAATGAACTTCCATTTACCACCCAACATGTTCATAGCTATATATTGTGATTCCAAGTAGAATACTATGGTCTCCAGTGTTAAGGACCTAAAAATTGAGTAGGGGAGAAAGCTACCTTGATAACTAACCTCTGTACAATATGCTATTTATAAATGACATGAAAAAAATGGCTATCAGGACACAAAGGTTTCTTGGCAGCTCTGGGTGTAAAATATTAAGAAAAGTTTCGTAGAGGAGAGGTCATCTGACCTGCACCAAGGAAGAACATGTTATGCAGGGGTGGAGGAGAAGAAAGAACAGCATTGGCAAAGGTACACAGAGACATGAATATGCATGATGGATTTGAAAACTCTTTTTTTAATTCCCTTTTTGTCCCAATTGTCAGTTGGAAGTGATGTTGCACTGGGGCCTCCGCTTAGTAATAAATGACTACACGTACCTGATACGGGTTCTCAACAGCCCTTGAGTATTACAATAAGGGCTGCTTGACACGTTGGTGTGGAGTTAAAGCATCCTCTGTCCCTGCTGATTCAGATCTGTTTTATTTTTCTACTAGGCAAAAGCTGCCTTTATATTGTTGGGGCAAGCAATGCATCTAAGAGCTGTACTATACTAATGGAAGGAATTTCTGGCAAAAGTCAACCAACAAAGTGACTAAAACAACAGCCAGGCTGATGACATTAGCTGTACAGACTTGACTCCCAAATTCTGCTTAGGTTTAAAATTAAGATGAACACTCTCCAATGGGGCTGTGGGGAGATGACTTGGAAGCATACTTAGTGTAATGTAGGAATAAGAAGCTTCCTATCCATGTAAGAGGTCCCCAGAATCGCCCATGTCTCAATTTCTAGAAGAGCTCATATTCTCAAAAGAAAACACATCTCCCCGAAAGACACTTATTAATTACAAATGGAAAAAGTGGGGAAACCTGGCAAATGTAACCTTAACCAAGTGATCAGAGCCGACATGGCCAGGAATAAGACTTACATATATCAAGTATATCCTGACATTATGTACAAAGAAAGGCAAAACATCACTTTTGTGATATCCCCGAAAAAATGTATGACTTGAGTCTACTCTTGAGAAAACACACACAGACCTAAATTCAAGGACATTCTACAAAATAAGTCAATATTCTTCAAAATTGTCAAGGTCACGAAAAACAATGACTGAGAATTGTCCGAGATTGGAGACTCAGAAGATAAGACAATTAAATGCAGAGCAGGACCCTGGGTTGGATGCTGGATCACAAAAGGACATTAGAGGTACAATTGGATTTTGAATAAAATTGGAAATTAGTTAATAGTATGTGCTAATGTTAATTTCATGACATTAATTATACTATGCTTATTTCCTATTAACATATAAGAAAAGCTGGAAGAGGAGTATACCCTTCTGTGTACTATTTTTACAACTTTTTATGTCTGAAATTATTTCAAAATAAAATGTTAAAAAGGAGAGAAAATATAAATCCTGGTTCTTCCCATTTCCTTTTTTCTTACTACTAGCCTTACAAAAGGAAGAAGAAAAAAAATGAAAAAATGAACAAAAACATATAAATATGTGTTTATGTATAGCTATATCTATATATAATTCAATCTTTTTGTCTTATGAAATGTCCATTGCTTTCAAAAGTTATGTATTTTCTTTTCAGGAAAATATTAACTAAATTCAAGCTTTTTGCTTAAATAAAGAGTTATGAGACCTAAAACAGATCTAATGTAGCCTTTCACCACACTTCTCATTAGAAATATTTCAAAGATTTGGGGGAGGAAAAAAAAAACATTCCAGAGCCTATTAGTTATGGCTTAGTCCATTCTCTCATAATAATATTCTTATGGCTTATAAGACTTCCTCCCATAGTTAAAACAAAATTTCTCCAGCTTCTTGTCAAAGGGAGAGAAATGTGGGTAGCTGTCTTTCACACAATGAAATAAATTTCTTAGGCCCTAATAATCCTCAAGCAGAATATTGCTAACCCCTTTAATCTTTTTCACAGTTCACCTAGATTGTTAAAATAAATTTAAATCTCCTAAACTGATATATCTACCTTGACTATTTTTTAGAACACAAAGATTATTTTCAAAATTTTCCACTGAGAAAGGAGATTATAACCTAAATAAATCTATATTCTGCCCAGCATATTTTTAGGCTGCTACTAAATACTGACTGTATTTTAAATATTATAATGTGGTGACACAATATCTTTTTCATCTCCCCAAAGTCCTATTAAATGTATAACAATAGTAGACACTTTATTTAAATGGACAGATGTATGGAAGACTCTGGCTAAAGAATCTATTTGGTTGAGAGACTCTAATGAGCCTAAACAGAACTAGTTTCCATCTCCAAAGACTACTGCCTGAGGTCATTTGCATTTGAATATGAGAATTAGGGAGAAAATTTACTTAAGTCTGATTCTGGATCAAGGTTCCTAACAAGAAACTAAGTAATGTGATTTGAAGGGCTTTTAACACCTTGTTAAGAGAATCACCCACAGGGCCTTGTTGAGGTTATTAGAAGGTAATTTTAATGCCATTGGCCCAGGGAAAAGGGAGGGCAAATGTAAGTAAGGCTGAGCTAGACATTCTGAGCAACGCCTATAGATCAAACTAGGACTGCGTAAAAGTCCAGAACCAAGGAGTCCACTGTGAGACTCCAGAGGAGAGAGAACATTGGGATGTCCCCAGAGTAAAGCCATTCCAAGAACACATAAAATGCAGCCCCATGGATTTATATCCGAAGACAGAAAAATAGCCTAGAAAGCCCTAGAAACAGTCACACAGAGTGCTGGGGCAGAAAGAATCTGCTTGGACAGAATATCTAGAAAAAGCCCTCTCATTGATCGTATTGCCACAGTGATTAGCTTTCAGAGATACACGGTCCCAGTGGCTTTCATGTTTATTTAAATGGTGGTCTTCAGTGGGATGAAGAAATCAGCTGTCAATCTTGATAAACAGAGGAACTGCATGCCTTCAGGTTTGGAGATGAAGACGGCACAAAATTGCCTACCCAATCCCCTTCTACCTGAAGCCTGTCTTTGTCCAGAAACTGTAAAGGAACTTATAGAGGAAAAATGGGAAAGACACTTAAGGGACACGAGTCCTATTCCTAAAACAATAGGGATATATAAATCATCAAAACACCTTTCTGCCACTCTGGATCCAGTCCAGCTGAATGACTGTGAGAAGAGGGAATCTTTAGCTTCTCTGAGTCTGTGTGGGTGGTACAGATAGATGCCTCATCCGGCAGGGGGCCTCCTAAAGATAACCTCGGAGACAGGGCAGCAGTCTGGATGCTGGGCCTGAGTCCTGGCAGCAGTCACCAAGAAGCAGAGGGGTCTTATCAGTACTCATACTGAAGGTGACATCTGAAATACAGACTGGCCTTTTCACTCACAAGTCTCTGAGATACGTCTGCAAATAAAACTTGTAGGGGGGAAGAAAAAGATTTTTATGAAACTATGGGCAACACACAGAATAAAACTAGCAAAACCCAGCTTTGAGCATCTGTTTTTCTGTCCCTTATTCCTGAGCGTTGCAGTCATAAATTATCTATAGTTCAGTAACATGGCTGGCGAGGAAGGCTGGGTGATACAGCAGGAATGCAGTGCTCTGTTCAAGGTGGCCTGGCTGCAAGGAGAGGAAGCAGAGCATTGTCCAGTTCCATTGGCTGCAGCACATCCTCAGTTCTGGTCCAGCAGGAACTTAGGTTTTCCTGAATGATGCCGTGGGAGGTGGGTGATGTGGTGTTAGTGTGTTCTCTCCCTTGTGCTGCTGGGATGATTAAAAACCTTGATTTGCTTTTCTTCGCAGCCCCCTGACCCCCTTGGCCAGCAAAGGGAAAACCTTTCTGTCCTGGAGTCCTACTTGATGTATATCTGAGAGTAAGATCTGAACCCAGCAGAATTAACAGTAATATGACTGTAGCACTTTTTTTCGTACCCCTTTAGACAGATAGGTATTTAGTTTTAACAAGAATGAAGTGGGTATGGTATAGGTGACGGAGAGTTTGGCTCAGAACACATCACTCTCAACAGGGATGCAAGGCCCTCTGGTATCCAGGGGAAAGTCTTGAGTGATACTTCTTTTGGCACATAACATTAATATCTTCGAGTGAACATGTAAAAACCCTACCTGCATCTGAAAACAAAGATCAAAGTTTTCAAGCCTTACATTGCAAAAGGAAGAAGTCATTGTTATATTAATATGAAACCTTTCCTCCAAAGTGGTCCTTAACGGTGTATGGTTGAATATGTAGAACCCATTAATGGCAGGACTGATTCTAGTACCCAAAGAAGCTACTCATATTTTAAATAAAAGCCCAATCTTAGACTCCATCTGTAAAATTTTTGCATCTCTAATGTCGCATTCACATCAGAATTTTATATACATTATAGATTATGTCCCAGTGTAGATATATAAAGAGGAATCACTTCAGTCTGTATTTTGGCTTTCCGGGAAGAGGGAGAAGAGAAGCTGAATAACTGTGAACAACAGTCTTTTCTATCTTGTCATGTGAGATATGAAAGAAAATCATCTGCATGAATATGAAGAAATAAATTATCTTAAGGCCATCTACATTCACAACCTAAAAGAAATCACACTGAACTACTGGAATATACATGGCAGACTCAAAAAGCAAGTTCTTCCTCCTGTTCCTATTATTTGTGCTTGTCTTTCCATAGGGAATTGGTATGTTTTTATAGCAAGCTTTGTTCTGCAAGTCTGATAGCAAAAGGAGCCTAATTAGATAAAATAGCTAAGGAAGAGATGGAAAGTTGCAGTCACGAGACAAAATTAGAGCCAATGAGAATTTGTGGAGTCACACACAATGGGTTTTTTGTATATCTACTGAGTTCTTAAATATTTTATCAAAACTTCATTTAGTTCATGAAATATCATCACTCTCACTTGGTCATACCATGAGTTTCTATCAGCATTTCTCTCACATGTTAAAAGGTACAGAAGCCACCTTAGTAATCTAAAACTACTTACTTCAGGATGTAGTTATTGTATTTCCCAGGGCTATTTTTTAAATGAATCTATCTCGGGTTGGCCATAGTTAAACTCCAGGACATTGAGAATACATCAAGTGGCTTGAATTAGTGAAATTTGAACATAGATAATTTGTCTCTTTGTCTTCAAATTGCAAAGTTGGAAATTGTACTATTAGCCAAGTAAATTTTATATGTCTCTCTGAGAATAAACAGTCTTCATACCAGTCTTTCTAAATCTATCCTCAATAGGAAAATTTCTGACTTCCTGGGATTTCTCTACGTTATCTTAGATAGTCAGCCACAAAAATAGGTTGTTTACGTCATGGAACATTATGTCGATGTCTGATAATTTTGGGAGGACTTGGAGTCCTCTTTTCCTGATGAACTTTACATCAGTGACAGATACCATATGAGAACTACTCTTTGTAATACCAATCAACTAAATATGGCAGACATTTCTATGTTTTAACTTTAAAAAATTATATATCCTTGACTGTGGTTAAGAGAAAAACAAAATTACTGAAGGACATGAGGAACACAAGTGGAGTTTGCAACTTTACTAAAAGATTATGTAACTGAGAGGTAAATAAATGTGCATGGTGTCCTTGGTTTTATGATTAAATCATAAGCAAAATTTAAAGTAGTGGTTGAACTACTTCAATATCTATGTGTATTATTAATGGTCACATCTTCTTTAGGGAAAACTTGAGCTATACATTCTTATCACCAAGAAATCAGTGTTAAAATTCCCTGAGATTCTACACTCTTTATCTAATAATAATATAACATATCTTATGCTATGTGCATAATGTGCATAATAGTAATGGGTCTGCAGTAGTCAGAAATGAGAGATGAAGACAGGAGAAGAAGCTATATTAGTGATGCTATATTAATTATGACAGAGAAAGCTTTTCCATTATAAGCCTCATTTTTAAGATGCTTGAAACTTTCCCACGGGAATTTTTCTCATGACAGTTTTCTTTTTCTTTTGGCCTAGTAATGAAAATAAGTAGATTGATTTTTAATGTTTTTTCAGAAATTTTATCTGAAAATAAAAGTGGTTTTCTATCCATTAGAACATTTTTTTTAGAGGCTTTATTTTCTGAAACCTCAAAACAAATAGCTTTTTAATGACCTTCAAACTTGTCTCCAACGAAGAAGTTTAGTACCTTTGGTGTAGTAGGCAAAGTTTGATTTGCAAATAATTGAATTACAAGCATTATCCAATGCTTCTTCTGAAAATTGTTGAGTCCCCAAATAGCAGTTAGCCCACTGCACCTTGCAAATGAGGGGAACTTGCAATTACTTGGTCAGTTACTGAAAATTAGCCACTCCTGGATTTTGAGTGTTGTGCGTACAGTTTTTGTGCATGCTAGAAAAGAAACCAGAGCTGAAAACTGGTTGCTGGACTCTGACACGGCACATTCGAAGATAAGTGAACTTCCTTAACAAAGGAGAGAGCAAAGGCAAGGTGAAACTGTGGCCTATGTGATCTCTTGTTTAAAGTCTCACTGAGACAGAATCACCTCATTCACTCAACAGATTGAGATCTACTCAGGAGACACATGGTTGAGATCCAAAACACAGAAAAGGCCTTGACTGCTCATTAAAATGTTAATTGTGCCATTGAGGTTCAGTGCTGTCCTTCAACCAAGAATTTTCACCGCTTGCCTTATTAACTTTTTAAGAAGCAATAGTATCAGAGGAGTAACAGCATGATAGACAGAATGCACATCTATTGAAATGTATGGCAATGTGTATTTCTTTAAAGGCCACATTTTTTGAGAAATTAACTTATGCACTCCTCCTCTTTATCACTGGAGCACTAGCCACACCCTACAATTTCTGACTGGGTTATAGAGTTTGGAATTTTCATAATTAGGGTTGGGGTGAACAAGTTATGTATTTGTCTCTACACTATATTTGAGCACAGGGACTATGTTTATTCTTTAATCTTTGCAATCCCAGTGCCTAGATCTGTGCCTAGCACAGAGAGGCAATAAAGCATTTTACATAAATTTTTGAATTTATGATATTAAAGCAAAATGTCATATTTTCTAAATTATGAAAGTTAGTATTTTAGGGTGTCTAAATCAGCATCTAAAAGCCTTAGTTTTATCTACGCATAAATGCATAGTAGAATACTACTCTTTCAAATTTTATATCAGAACTTACAAATCAACTTGCATTGAAATTAACAAACAGCCATGTTACATAATTAATTTAAAGACAGCCCCACCTCTTTATTGTGCTTTCTGCATGTGCTGTCATTGAGGAATTAAGCACAGGCATCCATTGCTTTTCCGCGGTTACTCTCTGGTCTGGTTGTCATGGAGCTAAAAAAAAAAGTGTGTAGCTTGGCAAATGACTGGCTAGCCAGGTGGGTGATACAGGTGTTCTGGAGTCTCAGAACAATGCTTCCTCTGTGAACTCTTATCAGCAGAAGCTGCCACTCTATTCTTACTACCTAGCATCTTATTGTTTTCTGGGAATGGGTAATTTATGGCCTCCCACAAAAGAGAGTTTCAACTTCCCAAGAAGCCAGAAGTTCATAGAAATCACTTCGTTTGTGGAATTTCATACATAGTTCTTTTTGACCATCATTCATAGGACATTTATTTCAAATACTCATAATTTCCTAAAAGGGTACTCTGAGTGGAAGATTTCTAATGATAATTTCTTGGTAATGGTAATGTTTAGAAGATAGGAATATTACATACATTGACAATTCATGCTAAGATATGACATGGATTCTTCCCTCTGGTAGTATGTAATTTTTCTTTTGATGTTTTTCTGTCCACCCATGAATTAAAAACAATACATGGTTTTAACTGTTGGCTGTGTGGCTCTGTGATCCCAAAGAGGTTTGGTAATCCAGGGCTCTGTTTTCACTTCCTAAAATCTTTAGAGTGATAAAAGGAAAATTCATACCATTTCTTTTCTTCTTCATGGAGGACATTAATTACTTTCTTTCTTTTAAATTAGGGTCTTCCAAATCTGGACTCTGGTATTCTCTTAAACCTGAAAATGTTATGGTGCCACCATAAGAGAGATAATCTTTGGTGGATAATCTTGTTTATGTCATATGATCCCTCTGACGTGATTTTCTTGTCAAAACATGATACATGTGATCATAATAACACCATATTGCATTTATATAGAACTTTTGTAGAAAAAGTATTATTTCCACTAATAATGCCTGGCCCATATAGCCACTAAATAAATAATTGTCAAGGATATCCATTGTCTTCAGTTTTATCAAGACAGCATTCCTATAAGGTAGGTAGAGCATGCAACTGTCTAATTTTATAAATAGGGACACTGAGTCCCAGGTTATGCTGGTGGTGTCCTCCAGATGCCAGCACTCGGGTGGTGCAGATAAAACAGAAGCCAAATTTCCTATTGCCACATCTTTGATTTTAAAATTAAATTAAATTTAAAAACTATATGCAGGACAAAGATATTTGTTTTCCTAGATTCTCCAGATGATATAAAAGGGAGGAAAATTGGCAAGCTCTTTTGAAACTGATCACAAGCAAATCCAAAGTGTAATTTCAATTAGAAGAAAAAAAACCTGATGAAAAGAAAATTTTCTCTGATATTTACTGAAGCCATCATTATAAATTTTGATTTGGTGAATGCACTTATCTCTGTCATCAAGTAGGTACAAAATGTTTGCAGCTCGGCTTTTATTGAGTGAACTTTTTCACTTTGAACACTGCAATGCTGAGATATTGATTCGTTTCTAAAGAATTCAATAGTTTCAAATCAGCGATATTGGAACTGATGCAAAATTAATGTTAGTTTAATAAATATATGATTATGAGCCACTCGGTTTGAGGTGAACATGTTATTTTACTAGTTTATATTTTAGTTGGATGCAGTTTTTCTTGTAGAGACCATTTTGTTTAATTTCTAAGTGTTTGCATATAGTAAGTAACACTTTGTTCAGCCACTCCAGTCATCTCCATTTCCTATCTACTAATATCTGGGTTCCCAAATTTCACATAATACACTGAGAAAGTGAACGTAGAAACTTTCCTTTAATACTCAGAACTCTTTTTTTCAGAGTTCTAAGAATATTATATCATCTTAATAGTCATTTAAACTATATAAATGTCCAATGAACCCTCATTTTTGCCTTTTCTGTGTAAGCAATGATGAATCACATTTTTGAAGTATAATTAACTCGAGATTTTAATTTTCTGTTTCTTGAAACTAATAACTCTGATATCAAAATCTCATATTCCTGGCCCCATCCCAGAAATAATGCATCAGAATTTTTAGTTAATTAAGCTTAACCCTTAATTGTTGTCTCAGTTTGATGTCTCAACTGTTAATTGTTGAGAACAATTCTTCCAGTTTAGGGTAGCATTGTAGGCATGTACTCGAATTTTTAACTTAGAAAACAGTAAATCCATGACCCCATGCCAAAACATGACTAAATCAGTTTACAGCCAAGCCTCACCATAATTATAATCTCAAAAACAATGGGGGAGAAAAGGTGTAAAATACAATAGCTGCCTAAGATGCTTACTTAGTGATTCTGCTGTTGAGAATCTTGGTGCCAGGGTTTTAGCATCTAGAAGACTGTTGTGCATCATAGATGGACATTTTACGAACTAATTAAAATGTTTTATAAAATATTTTTGGTAGATAATATTTAACAATATATTGATTTGGCTTAGAGGTGTTAGGAATTATGGAAGAATCCATAATTTTCATAATCTCTTCCCAAGACATCTAGTATAAATTTTCAGGAGAAACAGTTGACTTTCACTTGTACTCCTAGGACTATGCACTGTTTTATAAATTGTTTTGCTGAATCTTCTGCAGTATAATGGTTAAATCTTAGAAATGACTGTTGTAAATCGGTGGGTAAATATCAGCTTGCAAAATCTGCCTTATTGCCATAAATCTGGAGAGATTACATAAGATTAAACCTTATTAGTAAATAGTGGAAGGTAATAAAAATAAACATCAATCTAGGAACCAAATCACTGTTAATTCTATTCAGTGCACCATGATGCTACTGTAGCTTAAGAGAAAATTTTCATGTGCTACAAAATGACCTGGTAACCAAAAATAAAAGACTTAAAGAATCTATTTGATACTGGAACTCTCTTATTAATACATTTCTAAATCACATATAAAGATATGTACATTTTGAGAGACATACAGATTTTTCTTTAAGATACATCTTTCAGTTTTCTGGTGAAGGAACTATTTGGTTTAAGTTACGAAAGTATTCATTTCCTGTAAATACGGACTATAAAAGAATTAATCTTCTGATAACCATATGTTAGCTTGATATTATTTCATATAATTTTCTTTTTGAATCTCAAAAGAATTTTTCAGGTTGTGGAGGTAATATAGTTATATGAGAATAATGGAAAAGTGGAAAAAATATAATGGAACAAAAAATAATACCCATAATTCAATCCCCTAAGACAACTACACTTAATTATTTTTTCTAATGTATTTTCAGTCTTTTTTATGTATATTTTTTATATGTATCACATTTAGGATTAATCCTTTAAAAAAAGTTTGTGAATCAAAAGCCATCCAACTCAGGAAATAAGAATATTGGTATTAAGTTGGTGAGATCTTGGATACCCTTTGTAATTAATTTTGCAATGGTCTAGTCATATCTCAGGACTGGCCATGTGTCCAGATTATTTGAAAACTAGTGTGGAAAGTAACATATATTTAAATCTACTCCATTTTATTTCAGTAATCCTGCTTTTTGAGGGTTGTGCATCTCAGCTGCTACAAATTATATCAGGCTAAAAATTGGTTCCTAGCCCAGACAAACAGTTTTTTTGAGGAAGAAAATATACAAATAGAATGAATTATTTTGCGATTTTGAGATTAACTAACACTCGATGTTCAAGGCATGTTAAAGTCTTTTGAAAAGAAATGAGAGGAAAAAAATAATAATTTAGGCTTTGCCTCTGCTTCCACCCAAGAACAACTTTGGAAGTCTTTCTTAATCTAGTAATATTCAGAACTAAAATGTATTTTGTTATTTTATTAGACATATCGTACATAATTCATCAGCTAACTAATGTATATGGTAACATTCATCTTTAAAAAATAATAATAATTCTATTCAAAATTATACTTCCATATTCCTCAAATTATCTCTTTTTTCCCTGTACATACCAAATTCTTTTTCTTTTAATGGTCTGAACAAATATTTTGAAATTTTCTGAGGTAAAAAAAGGCTTAAAATGATATAAATGAAATATTATTCTTAGATTTTCTTCCATCTTATTGAAAGTAATAATGCTTTACCCCTTGTGGTTTCAGTAGAAGATATTTTCTCTCTCTCCTTCTTTTTAATATTAACACTTTCATCATTATTCTGAATCAAATTGTGGGACTTCTGTCTCATCATCACTATATCCCACCATGATCTATCTCTCCAGGGACTGTTTAGGTCTGCATTGTAAGGTGTCAGGAGACTGATTCCCACCTCAAAGTGAAAACATAGCTGACAAAAATATAATTTTCTGTGCTATCTGACTTCCACGCAGTCTTTTTCCTTTTGTTGCCAAATTCTTTGATATCTCAAGGTTCCTTTTTTAACTTCTGGCAATCTAATTTCTACCTGACCCCTCTACTAAAATTGTTCTCGCAAAGTCTCTCAGTGGCCTCTCCCATGCCCATAATGACTGTTCTCAAGCCTCATCTTTTTATTCTCTTACATGTTTGACCTTTGATAAATCACTTTTTAAATGAAATCCTCCCCACTTATTTTCTGTGAGATGTTAATGCTTGGTATTCTCTCACCCCTTCTGAGTGCTCTCCCTGTCTGATCCTAACTTTGGCTGTGCTCTCTCATTGTGTCTGCCCCTCACTGACAGCACAGAGTGAGAGAAATCTGCCTTGGAGTCCAACAGACTTGGGCTCAATGAGCAGCCCTTTACCAAATGAATGTCCTTAGGAATGTCAAAATCTTGGCTCCATTTCTTTCTTTTAAACATAAAATAATAATGCCAATGATACGCAGTCCAGGGCTTGCATGGATATATCACATAGATTGAGATACCCAGGCAACCCCCAGCTCCAGGCTCTTTCATCTATAGGGTCCTCATGATCCTTGGTGGGGACAGAAGCTCCACTTTTCTCAATTTTTATCTAGAGAAAATAATAATATCTACCTTGGTATTTAGTTCAATAATTTAAAAATATGCTTAAGGTATCTGCCATAGCACCTAATGCTGAGTAGACACTCAATAAATGTTAGCTGTTATTTTCATTAGTGTGATTATTATTATTTGCCTATTGACTAATTAATGATGGCAGCTAGCATATTTTAACCTTCAATTATTAATAAATTGTTATGAAGATACTTATACATATTTATAACTCAGTAGATTGACTTCCTTAATGTTATTACTTATCATACTCCTTTTTACTCTGTTTTCCATTTAAAACACCAAGAAAAAAGATGTTACTGGCAATAAAACTACTATTCTTATAAATAATGTGCAGTGACCTCAAGAGTGACATATTGTTGGTTTTTATGTGTATTTTATGACAAAGAAGCAGTAACACTACACCTGCAAGATAATTTCCACTGAAGCTCTCAGGCTCAGAAAGGCAAAGTGGAAATCTAACATGTCCACAAAATAACCTAGCACCGTGGCTGCATCATATTTGATGATGAATAAATATTTTTGAATAAATGAATGAATGAATGATGTAGGAAAGTCCACCTATATAAAATCAAAATCTTTACCAGGTATTCATTCAACAAATATTTATTAAGCACTTACTATGTGTCAAGCACTATTTTGGAATCAGGGAATACAAAAGTGAACATAACAATATACCTGTCCTCACAATACTTACATTCTAGTGAGCAAAGACAGTCAAAAAACAAATAGAAAAAAACATATATATAATACATCAGATGTGATAAATGCTATAAGCAACAACAGGTCAGAGTAAGAGAAAAGGGCATGTGGGAAGTGCTTAGATAGTGTATAAATTATTATATAACAAACCACTTCAAATCCCATGGCTTAAAACAACAGCCATTTTTATTTGCTCATAATTCTGAGGTTCAGCTATTGAGTCAAGCTCAGGTGGTTAGTTCTTCTACTAGTCTCAATTAATGTCACCCACAAGGCTGCCATCTAGCAGTTCATCGTGGAGCTGAATGTGTTGATATGGCCTCATTCACATGCCTGGTGGTGGATGCCAGTGCCTCTCCCTTAGTGAGGCTGTCCTGGGCTACCTTACATAATAGCAGCATTTCAAGTTGATGAGAGTGGAAACTATAAGATCTCTTGAGATGTAGGCTCAGAAGTCACGCATCCTTTCAATGCATTTTCTAATCAAATCAAGCCACAAGGCATACCCAGATTTAAAGGAAAAGGAAATAGACTCCATCTCTTGATGGGAAGAGTTATATATAATGTGTGGCCATTTTTGACTTACTACCAAAAGTAGTAGTAAGTAACCAAAGATGGGGAATTACTATCTTTCACTGGGTAGTCAGTGATGACATCTCTGAGAGGGTAACATAAGGGCAGACAGGCCTAAACAACGAGAGGGAACAAGCAATGTGAATAACTATGAAGAGTGCATTCTAGGTCAAGAAAATAGCCTGCACAAAATGTCTAGGGGGCCCAGCAAGGAGCTCAGTGTGGTTGGAGATGATGGGCAACCACAAGTGTGTTAGGAGATAAACGTGGAGAGACGATGAGGAACCAGACAGCATAGTTCCTTGTAGGTAATTGTAAGGGCTCTTTTACTCTGAGTGAGACCAGAAGAACCATTGACAGTTTTTAACACAGTGACCTGGTCTGACATATTTGTCAACAAAATCTCTCTGGCTCCTGTCTTGAAATTGGACTTGAGGATGGGTGGCAAGAATGGAAACAAAGAATCCAGTGAAGAGATTAATCCAGGCGAGAGATGATGGTGGCTTGAAATAGAATGGTAGAACTGACAGCATTTTCTGGAATAATTTGTACAGCTAATTAAGCAGAAGACATATTCTTGGATTATGTGTAGTCATTTCAGCCAGATTGTCAGCTTCTCTCAGAAGCTAACTACCTTTATTTATTTTTTTATGTGTCTTCTACCTCATCTGGCATTTGAAAAGCACTCATTAAATACATATTGACTGGCTAGTAAAGACTCAAGCCTCACTGCTAGATTGAACATAATCACCATAGGATGCTGAACCTTTCAGGGTTCATCATCGAATGATATTTGAAGACCAAAAGCAAATAGATGAACCTACTAAGATCCACTGATACTCTTCAGATTGCATGCCTGCTATATCCTAAAGGACAGCAAATGAATTAGAGCTGAGACAATTTGTCTGGATCAAGCTCAGTATTAAAAGTCATCCATTGAAATGCAAGAAAATCATTGCATTAACTGAACATTTATCATTAAGTCCTTACTAAGTGAAAAGCAGTCTGTCAGGGATCAAAAATCAACAAGATATAGTTCTCAAAATCACAGATATTCTAATATGGCATGGAAAGTGTTAAATTTATAAATAAAGAAGGTAAGGTGAATTTAGCAATTAATATTGATAATATTAATAATAATGTTGAATGGAAAGCATTAACAGGCACAAAGGAGTGTGGGAAGATATAAATGTAGAGTATTCCTGGAACTAGTTTATTTTTAGATCCAAATTAGAATCTGGTATTATGGGATGCAGGGGCCACTATTAATTCCATGCCTAGCATGATGGGTGACAGGCGTTCTTCCTGGTGGTGAGAAAGTACCTGCTTCTCAATCTTATCCCAATGAATAAAGTATGTATATATGTCTTTTGGTGGTATTACTCTTTCACAGTAAAATATACATATTTACTATATAAAGATCTGATCTTATAACTTCATAGGACATGTTCAGTACATTGTCTTAAAACAGATTACAATAAGAACTTAGCATTTAATAAAATCCCTAGTCTCGATCTACATGAAAAGACCAGCTTTGCTTCTCACTCTGAGACCTAAAACAAGTTTCATAAATTCACTGCACTTTTTCTTTCCTTATCTATAAAACTAAGTGGTTGGAATAGATCAGTGGTTCTCAACCCTGACTGCACACTAGAATCATCTGGGGGGCATTTAAAAAAGTAATAATGATGAAGCACTACCCCAGGGTTTAATTTTTAAAGCTCTTCAGGTAATTCTAATGTACCACAAGTGTTGAAAACCAATGGGCTAGATGATCACTAAGGTTGCTTCTAGCAAAACTTTCTAATTTTATGATTCACCATATTTTGACATAGTAACAGTTGCTGGAGATAACAGTGTTCTCAATATTTGCAATACCCTGAAAAGTAGAGATTACCCTCGAAGACTGTTTCTATTCAAAATTGAGAATATTTTCTCATCTGTACTCCAAAACTCTCTGTAATATGAGAATAATTTACACCAAGAGCCATATATACATCGTCATTTGAGTATAACATATGCATTAAAATAATATAGTTTCACCCAGTTCTTAGAAATTAACTACTGTTGAGATTGGAAAGCAATTACTTCCTTTTAGTTAGCTTACGACATGAGGACAGGGTAGCCAGAAATTGTGCATAAAATTTTTTAAAAAGTTGTGCTGTAGCAATTTTGATTTTGAAAAAATGGGCTCAATATCATAAGAGTTAATAAACTTCCTAAAGTGCATTACTTATTCATAATAAATAACTCACATACTGATTTATTATGAAGCAGAGTAGACAGTCTTGTAGAAGACTGATTGAAGTGGAATATCTAGTGGTATTGGTATTTTGAAACATTAAGTACGATGCACACTATCTAGTGATGGGCACACTTATACCTTTGACTCAAACTATAAAAAGGAATTCATGTAGCCAAAACATTTGTACCGTTGTAATATTCTGAAATTTAAAAAAGTATGATTTCTTGATATAATTTTGATATGTGTCACTATAAATTTTTGCTATCAGTTTTTTTTACTAAGCAGCTTTTCATAGAAGCAGATAATTTTCCATTTAATTTTAAATCCAGAGAATGTGTGCACATGCTTTATTATTTAAAACTGTGTGAAACCAAAATCTCAACTAAATATTCAGATCCCAAAAGAAACCATGTTGACTCCTAGGAAACTGGGGAAATGCCTCAAATAAATATTAAGCTAGACATTAATAAATTTTGCATCATATTTTCACAGAATTCTGTGTTTCTGGATACATACTTTTGCATACTTGGGACAGGCAGACTCTTTAGCCCTAATACAGTAATAGGAAGAAGGAGAAGAGATACAGATGACAAGTAACATGGGTGAATGTAGGTGTAGCCAACGTAGAGTATTCAGGCATAGTTATGCTTGAAATCTATTTGAAAAAAAAATGACTTAAGGCCCAGAAAAGACACCATAAAAAGGAAATATATGATTTTCAGTATAATGTAATGCCTGTATCATCATTCTGTGTTTGCTTTTGACACCATCAGTCTGTTATTCTTATATCTTTAATTTGCATACTTATATTCACTGTATTTGTTTGCCCTATTGATGACAATCCAGACTTAATAACTAAGAGTAATTCACAGATATACCATTTATTATAACATGCAAAACTATGACATTGGAAGAATAATGTGACTGCTGGAATAGTCCACATGTTTAAAAACCTTGCTCTGTGCAGAATGGGGAAGCTGTCTTGCTTCACCTTTGCTCTAACACATACCAGTTTACTTTACAAGATCTCCCTGAAATCAATGACACACATGTACCATGCTTTCAAAGAATTCTGTGCAGTAGGAATAAGCTATGAAAAGTGTGAAAATACAGACAACTCATATTATAGGGCTTGTAATAATAGTTATGTGTATGCTACTGATGGAAAAAACTAATTTATGAGATTAACTTATTTTTAAATATCAAGAGTTTTATGAAACAATATAAATTTTGGCCTCAGAATGGCATCACATTTCTTACTCATCTCTTGGGAGTGACCAAATGCAGAATTTGGTAGTTATCCACTCACCTTTCAAGATTTCCTCTCCTACTCACCTGCTCCAGATTCTGGTGTTCTATCAGACGCATTACTTTCTATTATAAACCTTTTAAATTGAAAAGAGTACATTAAGCTGCACCCAGCCATTCACATATTATTATATATTAGTTTAATCAGATAAAGTCAACAAAGGGATAATAGTTGTGAAGAAAGGTAAGGACAGAGGTGGTATAACCTCAGGAAGGTATGCATGAAAAGGGACCCAGTGAGATTAGAAGCATTTCATGCTTGAAAAGAGTGAAGGACTAAAATGTGGAGACCAGTGTTACTTACTTCCCAATTTTGCCTGAGGCTGGTCCAGGTCAACAACGAAATCATTGTGCAAAATAAAATAAACTGACCCACTTTTCTAAATATATCATATAGATTTATATGGTCTTCAGAGTCTAGCAACATTATATTGAATATAAACTTTATAACTGACATCCAAAATTCAGTGATGCTAAGATCAAATAAATGCTCATTACATGGATATAAATATATAACTTTGTCTTATATGAGGTCTTACAATGAAGTTTTTTTCCTGTTAAAATACCAAATTGGTTTATTGGGCATATCTACATAATGTGGAAAGTGTAAGTACTGGACTCCATTTTGAAAGCATTGACACTACATTAAAGGAAAGCTGCTGTCCAGGATGAATAATGCAGATGTTATGTTTTAAAACATGTCAGATTCTTTTAAGTGTATCTTTCTTCTTTAAACTTTGATCAGGTGAGATAAATGCTTTCCATTTGGCCTTAACTGTTTGTCACAAGAAGATAAGAGGCAGACAGCTAATGAAATAAATTGATGTGCTGCTATGATTAGGTAGAATTGGAATTTAATACTATTGCAGTTGAAAGTATAACCAACTTTTTTTTTAATGACATGGTTGCATGACATCATGAGAAAGAAAAGAGCACTAACCAATTTTGAAATGGCTAATACTTATAAGTACTTGGGTAAAGTTGAGTATAATTTTTATCTAACTCTCCCCAAATACATGTATTCCTTCTTAAAAGAAGTTGTAATTAAGAGTATATTGAGTCATGAATATTAATGACATCAAATCATAAATAATAAAAAATATTGCTGGTAGATACCAAAAAGAGATAGTGTAAATTATATTCTGTAGCTCAACTTGGAAGTCCAACTGTCACAGAGAAGCCTCTCTCATTGAATCTCTCTGAAATACACTGCATGCATATTTAATCCAATAGCTTCAGGCATTTAGAGATGGAGGAGGCAAAAATCAAAAGTACCATATCAAAATTAACATCAAACCTTATATTTTTCTCTTTGAGTTTTGGAGTCATTTTTTAACACAGATAGTAACTTCGTTTGAAATTTACACACACGCACACACACACACACACACAGAGGTTTGCTAGATGGAGAGATTCCATGCCTGGGGGAGGGGAGGTGACAATTGGTGCATTCAGTACTGAACACGTGTAATGATAATAAAGTTGATTGGTTGAGCTCTATAGCTTTTTTTCTTTTTCCTTCCTCTCTCCTCCTGTAGAGTAGTTCAGCTGGGGGTGTAAGGTTCTCCCCCATCTTTCCCCCCCCCACTAAGAAGATGTAGGTTGATACCATTTTTATTGTTCTGCTGGGGTGGGAAATAAACCATATGCTTTAGCATTTTAAATGGCTACACCAAAGAGAAAATTGAACCAGGCTCTCTTCCCCCCTCCTAGTGGACTTTGGGGTGGGGTTATTCCTCTAAATGTTCTGTTGGACTTTGGGTTAGCTTAATGTTTCTGCCCCAGGGCAAAGAGGCGTGTGGGGAGAAGAAATATCAAGGGCTTCAGAGTCGAGTTGGGCCGAGAGAAGTGTGGAGTAGGAAGCTTATATCTGAAACCCACCCCTCCCCTGGATACCAGGCAAAGGCAATGAGAGTCGGAACCAGCTGATGCCGCTGCTGCTGCTTCCCGTTTCCAGGGTGAAATTTTCACAGCAGCTATTCTAAAGGGAGGAAAAATCCCTAACCAGCAGCGGAGAAGATCCTATCACCCAACCCAAGCTATGTAACCTTTTAGGCAGGCTTTTCAGAGAAATCCGCATTTTAAAAGCCAGCATTTACGGCCCAAAATATGGACCTGGAATCAGAGCTGGTATGAAAATATGAAAAGCTTCTTTACACCCTGAGTGTTTGAAACGATCCGATGAGCATAGGAAGTGGCTGCCAACGCTCTGGCGGCTGCTCCTGCTGCCGCCGCCGCCGCTGCCGCTGCTGTTCCTCGCAGAGGGCTGGACAGAGCTAGTCCTGGTTTCAGCACCTCCGGCGCTGGACAGCTCTCTGCACGCCGCACCGCCGCCTGCTTGCTTTTTCCCACTCTTGCTTTGCCTTACTGGAGATGCATCTAAATTACGTCCTGTTCAACAACAAGTAGATTTTTTTTTTTTCCTGTACGGGAATTACAGTAGACGATTCTCTCAATTAAACTGCATTTTCTTCTTTACGGATTTGGCTGTCAGGCGTATTTATCCCGATCTCCCCCCAACCCCCCTTTGCAGGAACGAATCTTTGGGAACGTGGTCCACCCAGGGATGTAAAACTGTGCTTACCGATGCATCCCATACGAAATGCTTATGTGATCGTCTCTCTACCTTCGCCATTTTGGCTCAGCAACCTAGAGAAATAGTAAGTAACAAAGGGAAAACACGGCTTTAATGCAAAGGCAGGGACATTGTGGCGAGTGTTTCTCCAGGGAACTGCATTTTAAATGGGGAAATGCAAAATGTTGCAGGGTGGCAAAAACGGGTTCGTCTCCTCCTTAGCTACAGTAGCTTGGTGGAATGAATTCTAGTTGGTATGCTGTAACTAAATTCTACTCAATTTTATGTCTTCTAACTTGAAATTTCTGCAGTATAGTTTTGAAGATGTACTTCAATCATATTACCAATATGTTGCAAACTTTCAAATAAAAATAATTGCCGACTCAACCTTTATTTTAAAGCTGGAAAGCTGTTCTGGGGAATCTGTGAGAATACTGTTAGCAGTAGAATGAAGACCCTAGACACTATAGCCAAACACATTGCTTATCTGCATTGAATATTTTCTGTACAGGTTTTCTGAGGATGTCCTTGGAAAATATGTATATATATATATACATATATATATATATACACACATATATATATACACACACATATATATGTATATGTATATAATCAAATGAAGTTTTCATGAAAGCATGGCTGTCAGCAACTGTGAAATCATATCTTAAAAGTATATAGGTTTTTCAAAAGTAGTTTCTGAAAGAGACAACTGAATAGAACTGCTTAAAAGAAAAATAATATTCTTATCAAATGTATCTTGAGAAAATAGAAAAAAATTTGAAATACTGAAAAGTAATTATTCAGGTAAATGTGACTTTCTGCCTAAATTTGGCCTGAATCAGCATCACTCTTCTTACTTATTTTGATGACAAAAAATACTTAATGTAATTTAATGTGCATATCTAAGGGTTTAGAACACACTTAATCTTAAAGTGTATTACTTCAAACTTCTATACTGACAGTATGAAAACCAACAGATTTCATTAGTTAATGTCACCTTAGTGTCCAAGGAAAGAAACCTCTCAGATCAGTGAATGCCTGTAATCTTCCTATGTGTTTTAAAAGATATAAGGCTGATTTTTCAAGGTCATGTGTTTAGGGACTGATAGTGGCAATGTGAAAACTATCTCCACATACTTTGTTCATAGAAAAAAAATCACAAAATGTGTTTGAAGATCTTAAATTTGACTTTTGATTTTCTTCTATATTCTCAGAGGTCAAGCAAGTGAAATTAAATGTGTGAATACTTGACTTAGAACAAAGTTGTCAAAAGTCAAAAAGTTTGAAATATTTTCAATGTTATGTACCAGATTTGGGTAACATAATGAGTTGCAAATGGGAGGATCAAGATAAATTTTACTAAAAATCGTATTGTGAAATGACTGAACTGTAGTTAGTTGAAGAAAAATGAATGCTGTTTCAAATTTTAGCTAGAAAAAAATTAGCATGTGAATTTTGACCAAGTTGTACCTTTAGGTCTTTATTTTAGAAATCTGTAAGTGGGTAATCAAAGCATTTAAGTCTCTAAGGACTTTATTACTCCACAGTAGGAGAAATAGGGAAGCTAGATTTAGTAATTTTGGAGGTTGAGAATATGCGAAAAGAGTGGATTCATGGGTAATTATCTGGTAACTATAACAACTGTATATATGGGCTATTTTTGAGTGATAGGTTAGTTGTGCTGAGTTTAGAAGTTCTTTTAATTTATTCTCTTAAAAATTTCTCTTTCTTTTTTCATTTGTTTCGTTTAATTTGCAGATCATGGAATCCTCTGGTACACCTTCAGTTACCCTAATAGTAGGCAGTGGACTTTCTTGCTTGGCCTTGATCACCTTAGCAGTTGTCTATGCAGCATTATGGAGGTATGTAATCAATTGATAGACTTGAATGCTTAGTTGTTCAAAGTTAAATCAAGGAATGTGATAATTACTATATGTCTTCTGTCTTCTTAATTTACTAAAAGCAGTATTTTCACAATCGAGTTATAATTGCTGTGATTGAGCTGTAATAAATGAATTGCTAATTTTCCTCTCTGTATTTGCCTATGATGAGAAAATAAACAAAAACACACAAACTTTTCTTCCCAATTCAAAAATAGTAGCTTTCAACAAGTTGCTTAGCCCGAAGCATGGTAGTCTTATACTCCAAGCTTAGTCTATGTGTGGTTTCTATTTATCCCAATTGCTCTTGAGCCTGAGAGTTTAATTGGTACAGTCAAATTAATTTTTCTGTTGTAGAAATATGGTCTCAAGTTCTTAAGTTTCAAACACATACTTTCAGTATGTCTCAGACAATGAGTGAAAGCTTCTATAATATTAAAGCACTAACATAATACCACAATGCTCCAGAATTAGTGTTTCCAATAAATCAGACTTTAACAAATTGATTAAAAGATATCATAAAAATACATAAACAAGGAAAAATGAAAAATTTGTTCTATAGCATTTGAAGATGTATCTGCTTGATATTATATGAAAATTTAGTATTTCTTTAAGATTTCTTCTTCTTCTATTAGTAAGAATTAGACTTGTGAGTTTTATTATGTCTATTCACATATCGATAATGAATACATAGCTATCTGGCCAAACTTTCTAATGGATTCTTAAAATTTTAAATGTTAAACATTTTTATATCCATTTTGATCATTAAAATGGTCTAAAAATGCAGTTACTACATTAGTAGATAGAGAATTACTTACATTTCCTGAATGATTGCAATATTAAAATTGCAAAAGTGGATGTTCCTGCCTCAGAGGTCTGCTAGTCTTTATATTTTACTTAAGATCCAAAAGCAATTGAGTTGAAAAATATATTATAATTTGATAAAAGAAGACTATTTTATTTAGCATCCTTAAAAAATCATTATTCTCATTATAATTTTTACTCTCCTGAGGGCAAAATTAATTGTCAAGGATATTTAAATTGTCAAAGATAGTAAGAGTTTTTATGCTTCATACAAAAATAAAATATTTACACATCTTGGCCCATTAGCACTGG
>NW_012148886.1:544518-545454 GCF_000956105.1 Propithecus coquereli | reverse complement strand
AAAAGAAGACTATTTTATTTAGCATCCTTAAAAAATCATTGTTCTCATTATAATTTTTACTCTCCTGAGGGCAAAATTAATTGTCAAGGATATTTAAATTGTCAAAGATAGTAAGAGTTTTTATGCTTCATACAAAAATAAAATATTTACACATCTTGGCCCATTAGCACTGGTATATAATAAAAGTTCCACCTTCCTGTGAAGGAGTTATGTGGTGGTGAGACACTGACAAAGTGGGACAATCTGATAAAACACAGCCAATTCCAGGAAATGAAAGAAATGCTTAGTCTAGGCATGATATTGTAGGCACCAGAACCCTGGGTTTAGGGCTCAGGCTATTGTCCTGGTAATGCAGAGCAAGATGAACATAGGCTGGGAAGAAGACAACCTTCTCTCCCACAATGGCTTGAATGGCACTTCTGCAAAAATAAGGCATTTAAAGACCAGAAACTAGGTAACCACAATAGCCTCATAATTCATACTCACTGAAATATTTAGAACTAAATTCCATTTCTCAGTACTTAAAGTTCAGGCCCATATTCTACCTTCTCTTGACCCCTCTATACATATGGCTAGCACTAACATAAACATTGTCAGTATGTGACATGTAAAATTAACAAATAAATGTAGGATTAATTTTTTCATAACAAAGTTTTCTTTAATTCAGAAAATTCAGAAAAATCACTGACTACAATAGTTTTCTAAGAATTACTAAAACACCTCAGAGGATCTATCAAAACTTGATGTGAACTGGAGAATTATAGAAGAGAGTACCAAGAAACAACACAAATCTGGATTAGTAGTCATCAGCTCATTGTCTACAAATAGAAGAATGATGTAATATTAGTAGTTTTAAAGAAGTGTCAAGACTCATGAATTATTAAGTGAATCTCATAGCATAATATATATGTATATGTATATAATCAAATGAAGTTT
>NW_012148886.1:543501-543970 GCF_000956105.1 Propithecus coquereli | reverse complement strand
AACATCTAAAGACGTTTCAGGATTGTCAGTCTGGGTTTTTCATTACCATATTTTTTCTATTTATGTGGGAAAAAATATCACTGCCACCTTTTTAATGTCATCTGTGTGCTTGTGCTATCACGGAAGTCATTAACATCATTTAAAGGGTTAAGTTTGTGAAACTCTTAAACTTTTTATATTATATCCCTCACCTACAAAAAACAAGGGACAACTTAATATTTGATGATGTCTTCAGCAGCCCAGTATGTGGTTTATTATATTTTAAGCTACTGATGATACAGAAACTAAGTTTCAGCCACTCCTGAGGCCATTTTGTGCTGAGATTTGACCTAGGTTAATTTCATTTGGGTTTGTTTTGTGAAGAAAGGAAATTTCTTTTATATTATTAAAACCCTTTTTTGTGTGTGTTTTATCATTACTCTTGTGTTCTGCTCTCTTTTCTGAAATATGTGATGGAATGTGGGGCTTT
>NW_012148886.1:542889-543189 GCF_000956105.1 Propithecus coquereli | reverse complement strand
AAGAGTGAGTGGTAGCTAGTGGTGCTGATGAAGGAACTGAGCAATTACTAGTTTTCTCTTATGCTATATTTATTTTGCTTACTAGCTCTGAGTAGACTTTCTTATAGGCCTAGGACAAGTCACAGTAGAGTGATTACAAGAGAAAAATGCAAAACACTGAGATTTTATTCATTGTTGCTCTCAACAATATCAAGTTTTCTAGGGAAAATAATCATATATCTTATTATATGTGTTGAATTGGGTTAAATTGACTGTATTTGTCATTATATGTTAGAATTTGGTATGTGAAAAGCTAAATCT
>NW_012148886.1:539770-540246 GCF_000956105.1 Propithecus coquereli | reverse complement strand
GAAAGGTTACTAACCCTTAAGAACAAAAAACAAAACAAACAAAAACAAAAAATCCAGCAACTCCAATAAAGTACCCTATAGAAGTGAAAAGCACTTTCATGTATTTGAGTGTTTAGGTTTTCTGCATTTTTTCCCTGTATATTTCCATCTTAAAGAAAGAATCTGAAAAAAAAATAAAGTCTATTAAAATATCAGTCCATATTGTAACCATTTAATATAAATTTTGAGAAGATTTGGTTTGAGTTAGTGTTTGAGAAAAAAAACTAAAAAGAAATTCTTAGCAAAGAAAAAACAGAGGGAGAAAGAAGGACCAAAGGAGAGGGAGATGCCAGTCAGAATTGGGAGAGGAGAAGTAAGTGTACAAAACAACCAGCAGAAGAAAAAATGAGGGTAAGCAGGGGTACCAACTGAGAAGAGAAGGGGAAGCAAGGAGGCTGTGAGAGGGAAGGAAGTAGAGATGAGGCCAGAAGAGGACA
>NW_012148886.1:538364-538666 GCF_000956105.1 Propithecus coquereli | reverse complement strand
ATGCAATTACAGACCGATTTTATTTCTTTAAATTTCTTGAGCTTATTCATTATCAGCTGAGGGCAAAAATATTTCTAAGATCAAAAACTCATGAGCTACTTTTTTCTTTGGGCTTAGTGGAGGGCATAAGCCTTTATGAGTAGGCACAAAAAGAATATTTGTGGAGAGTTAAGAAATGAGCAGCTATGTTTCCCTCCAGGCAGTCAGAGGCTGGTGGCATACTTCTTGCATGGGAGCAAAATATCTTTCAAATTAAAAAAAAAAAATTAAAAAGAGCACAAGGACTAGAATTTAGGCCGAGC
>NW_012148886.1:536799-537890 GCF_000956105.1 Propithecus coquereli | reverse complement strand
TAAAAAGTTTCCTTTATACCTTAAAGTATGCACATGATTTTGTTGAGCCATGTTGGCTATTTTTGGTACTACTATTTTGCAGAAAGCAATGATTATTTGGGAAACACGTAAATTCAAGAGAATAGTTTTCTTAGTGGCAAAAATATATATCTGCTTTTTTCCAAAAGTCTTGGAGGTGATTTATCATATTAAAGATTTCACAGCATTCTTCTGAACTGATGGGAACCACATATGGCAAAACTCTTGTTTTTTTTGGTTAAGGGGGGCCACCTGAGAAGGTCAAAGTGCTAGGAGATATCTTCTCCCCCACAATGTCACTACCACTTTATAATGAAAGCAAGCCTAAATCCAAATTTTATCACACATTCAGATATTTATTAGATAAACATTCATTAGCAAATCAGGAACAAAACATGTTCTATAAGCTCAGTGAAAGTCTAGGTCTTTTAAATACCTTCATAACATTCACTTAAGGTGGACATAGCAACATTCTAGAAGCAGGATTCTGTGCCCTTTAGTCAGCATCATTTAATCAGAAATCCTCCTAATCCAATGTCTGCAGACAGAATGATTGGGGATAAAACCGTGGGCCCTTAATGGTATCTTACATCCAATTCATTCAAGAGTAAGAAATGTTTAACTGTTTTAGCAAATCCATATAACATCAAGTGCCTTTATTTTTACCAAAGGAAGCACAGTATTACATCCATCATAATGATTAACCAAACACTGGTTCATCAGTAAAGACAAATCTCTTATATTTAGTTTGATAATGAGCAGTGTTGATTGTGGTTAGATACACCTAAATAAATAGGACTTGTAGTTGCCACCTCCAGAGAATGGGCCCTCCGAATATAATGCCAGCTGACCAACAACCTAGTCTGTGCATTCCTGGACCCCACCTAGAATTAAAGGGTAAGCTATCTGGCACATATATAATATCATATTGAGAATACCAAAGTATTATAAAATAAATTGCAAGCATACAAAAGTTAATATTTTGAAAAATACTAGTCAAATGTGAGAGGACTAGCTAGACTATCTAACTAAAGTTAGATACTAGCTTTAGTCTTTAGAGACTTAGGAGTCAA
>NW_012148886.1:534357-534756 GCF_000956105.1 Propithecus coquereli | reverse complement strand
GGCTTATATTTATGAATTTAATAGCTATAGTTATTTTTACAAGGAGTAGGGTCCCCCACTGTAGACAGGATCTCAGCCAATATGGTGATAAATACTATTTTCCTGGGGCCTAAGTGATGGGCCTTAAGCTCCAAGTGATGTTTTAAAGGTGATATGGTCCCTAGATTTTAGTTAAGGAAACCCTGAAAAATAATAAATGTCAGTCTTCTCACTTAAGTCATGTAAAATAATGTTCATAACCTTAAAAAGAAATGTGCTTAGTTATAATTCTTCTCAGAGAAGGCATATCTTGCTAGTAATGTCCCAAGTGTATGTTTGTTATGTCTCAAATGTATGTGTGATCCTAACAGCTGAAGCTAAGGGTTCCTATTTAGATTTATTAAATCTAATTTATTGACT
>NW_012148886.1:530354-531412 GCF_000956105.1 Propithecus coquereli | reverse complement strand
ATTTTGGTTACCAGTATATACAATTATGAAATAAAAAATGAATCAAATCACTCACAAACAAGCAAGGCATTTTATAAATTGAAGGAGTTAAAAGTAGCTAACAAATTCCCAATGCATGAGATAACAATGTTGGCTCTCTTTGTTGAACTTCTTAATGTACATCAGTAAATGTTAAAGCCCTTATTGGAGAAAGTCTTTCATCTGACAGCCTTGGACAGAGAAGTAACATTTGAAGCAGAAAATAGGAATGACGGAGTCCAGCTAATTCCCCACTAAATTCACCCATAGACAGAGTCCTCTTTTTACCTCTCCATCTCTGTTCTAGCTCACTTTATCCTCAAAGTTGGATTATTTTTATGTATATTAGGTACATAAAACCTTGGAACTAAAGACCAAACACTAATGCCTAGAATCAGAAAAAAATAAGCACATTTACAGATTAAAGTTCATTTTTCACTTCTTTTGTGATGGCTAGTCAGTGCATTTTAAATCTTAAGCCTCGAAGAAAGTAGGCATATGATTGAGTTCAGTCTAGGTCTTAACTATGAAATTTACGATGTATGAAATTCAGAGTAAATTAAAATATTTATAGTTATGCTAGGCTGCAAGTGGATTGAACCAGAGATTAAGATTTCAATTGTAATGTAAAGAAGAAATGATTAGCATTAACAGAACTATAAACAGAATTTTAATTCATTCATATTTATGATAAGGGGCTGTGTAAGTGTTCTATGTTAATCTATAATACACATAGTTTTATGTATCTGTATAGATGTGTCTTTGGTAGATGATACATCAGTATATACAAACAATTAGGACTAGAGGGTTTTGAATGAATCTTATTGGTATCTATGTTACATTCCCATTGCCAATTAAATTCTATTTGTATTTTAAAGTGATTTTTTCCTAATAGAAATGTTATATATTACCTTTACAAAATACAAAGTTGTTCTGGTTTTCTTTTTCATATAGATACTTATTTCCATTTGTTTTCTTTCCATTAGAAATAAAAGCATCTATTTTCCTGTTTAGAAACTTCTGTTGTATATTTTCCTAAT
>NW_012148886.1:529760-530304 GCF_000956105.1 Propithecus coquereli | reverse complement strand
TCTCCAGGAGTCTCACAGAGAGGCTGAAGATGATCTGCTTTTCTCCCATAGAATCAAACCAATAGAGAAATTAAAATTTCTCCCCATATATGATTTTTCACCTTCCCCCTTCTAAATACATCATATGAACTGGTCAGAAGTTTGACTAATGTCAACAAGGGAACCATGTTATAGTATAGGTGATGATGTTTACTAGAATTCTTAATATACCATAAAATACTGAAGTGCCAAGGAAACATCACAGAAAGTGAATTATTTTAATTCATAGATACTCTCACAAAAAATGAAAGGCCCTTGAGATAAGATTATAATAGAATTTTCAATGGCCCATTATGCTAACTTTGAGACTGTTCCTCTGTGAGGATGAATATGAAGTGAATAGGGTAGAATTTAGGTTATCACTAAAGATCCTTTGACCAAAGCAAAATTTATCTCAGTGAGAGATTGGAATGGTGTGAAGAGTACAGTAGAGAAATCCTTTGACAAATACTCCAGAATCTAATTCAGAGATTGGCAAGCTTTGAGGTTAAATGGCCATATATTA
>NW_012148886.1:526421-527193 GCF_000956105.1 Propithecus coquereli | reverse complement strand
ATGCATTATTATTAGCTATTATTATAGTTACCATACTGTACATTAGATCTCTAGAAATTATTCATCTTATAACTGGAAGTTTTTACCCTTTTGAATTGAGGTAAAATATACAGCAAAATGTACAGTAAATAATGTGATGAATTTGGATCAACATATACTTGTATAACCAACACCTGATCAAGATACAGAACAGTATCATCACCCTAGAAAGTTCTCTCTTGTCTCCTTCCAGTCAATCCGCAACCCTCATAGGCAACCACTGTTCTGATTTCTCTCACCATGAATTCATTTTGTCTATTTCAAGATTTCATATAAATGGAATCATACAAACAGTGCCTTTTTTCTTCTGGCCATTTTTACTCAACTTTTTTTTTGAGATGCAGCTATATTGTGTGTGTTAGTACATTAATTTTTTATATTGCTGAGTATTACTCCATTATATGATTATGTCACGATTTGTTTATCCATTCTCCAATTGATAGACATTTGGATTGTTTTCAGGGTTTTTTGTTGTTGTTGTTGTAATTGTTGTTACTATGAATAAAGTTGTTTTAAAGTTCTTATAAAAGCCTGTATGGACATGGATTTTCATTTCTCTTAGGTGAATACCTCAGAGTAGAACTGCTGGGTTTGGAGGCAGGTTAGAGTATTTTTTTAACTTAAAGCAAACAAATACCCAACAGTTTTCAAAAATGGTCATACCATTTTGTATTCTTACCAGCAATCTATGATAGTGGCAGCAGTGTTCCATATCCTTGCCAAGGGTTTTTAA
>NW_012148886.1:526033-526371 GCF_000956105.1 Propithecus coquereli | reverse complement strand
TATGGTTTTCCCATTTACTCTTCCTGGGAATCCAATTTCTTTTTTCCATCATAGCCATTACTTTAATTTGTAATCTTATTTTAATCTAAGTTTAGAAGGGAAAGGACATTATCTGTTTGATTTCCACTGTATACCCAGTGCCTGACACATAGAAGATACTCATTAAATATTTTTAAATGAGTGGAGGGAATGCCTAAGTTTCATTTGTTGGTGTTGTTTAATCTAGAAGTAAGGAGGGGATGTTATGAGAATCAAGTAAGATTGCACCTAGGACAGTATCTGACACACAATAAGCTTTTATTTGTGGAGGTATAATTGACAAATAAAAACTTGCATAA
>NW_012148886.1:525670-525983 GCF_000956105.1 Propithecus coquereli | reverse complement strand
GCTCACTGTTAGTTGAGTATTGCATATGGACATTGGTATTTGTTAGTTAATACTAGAATAAATATAGGACTATAGAAAGTTTTGTGAAATTATTTAAGCTTAATTTGTAATTAGAGGGTTTGTCTTTATCAACAGGTTATAAGCATTTAAAATCAGCATTAGCATGCCTTGCCTTTAATGCATTCTATATCTCCTGTAAATATATAAATATTTTTTGGGGGAAAAATAACTTAATGTGTCATCAAGGACCAAAAATAGCCATCTTTCTCTTGTCTTTAAGTCAACATACCTTGGATGGGGTCCAAGATACACT
>NW_012148886.1:522277-522757 GCF_000956105.1 Propithecus coquereli | reverse complement strand
AATACTTTTAAAGGGATTGCCTACAAAGGGAAATAAATTAAAGAACCAAAGTGCACAGATTGGGATACTGTACTAGGGCAATAGTGGTTCTCAACTAGGGTAAAGGAGATAGGATATTTGGAACCATCAAGAGAGTTTTCAATTCACTTGCCGCACACTGTCTCCAAGTTCTGCTATGCCTTCAGGAATTGTAAGGATAGTTTATAAGGGCTCCATGGGTGATTCTG
Organism: Propithecus coquereli; assembly: GCF_000956105.1. Taxonomy (NCBI): domain Eukaryota; kingdom Metazoa; phylum Chordata; class Mammalia; order Primates; family Indriidae; genus Propithecus; species Propithecus coquereli. Next base: position 522,530 of record NW_012148886.1, on the reverse strand, counting down.
ATAGGCATCCAAGTTAGTTAAGAACCACTGCTACTGGAGCTTGCAACAGAAAATGGAAAGCTTGATAAGAAATAGAAGGCTGCAGTTTGCCTGTCAGTACTTCTGTGTTGATCTATTCTATGTAATCTACTTACCTCAGCTTTACTGTATGTCAAATAAGGATAAGAATATACCACAGCAATGTTATGAAGATTAACATTAAACTCTTTGACCTTCCTGGAGAAAAGCACAAGATATTAAGAGAAAGGAATCC
>NW_012148886.1:521074-521598 GCF_000956105.1 Propithecus coquereli | reverse complement strand
TCCATATATATTCTTACATCTTGAAGTAGGCAGTTTCGTGTCAGGGTCAAGATTGCGAAAGTGTGTTCTCTTTGGCAGCACATACACTAGAATTGGAACCATACAGAGAAGATTAGCATGGGTCCCCCCGCAAAAAAGATTGTGAAAGTATTCAAGGACAGAAATGTGCTCATCCATAGATAGGTACGTGTACTGCTATCCGTATTCATTGCTTATCCCCATTTTTTTTTTTTTTTTTACCAAATCAAAGGAAGACACTAAGAGAAAACTATCTCCAATTAAAATTCCTTGAAAAAAGGCAATTTACAAAGTGAGGAGGAATCTCTCTAGGGAAATTCATTTCACCTGAAGCACAAAAGTTAACTAGAACTAGAGTATCTGTGATCCATAGACTAAGGAGATTTATACCTGTGAACTGCCAGGGCTATTTCAAGCCCAGCAGGGCTTTGCTTTCATGTGCGAAAAACAATCGGTGTCATCAGTCTTAACCTCAACTGTCAGTCTTAAAAATCTATTCTTTCTCA
>NW_012148886.1:519810-521024 GCF_000956105.1 Propithecus coquereli | reverse complement strand
TATTATTCTAATTGTTCTATTTCATTATTAGTTATTGTTAATCTCCTTACTGTGCTAATTTATAAATTCAACTTTTTCATTTGTATGTATGTATAGAAAAAAACATAGCATTCATAGGGTTTGGTACTTTCCAGGGTTTCAGGCATCATCTTGGAACATCTGCCTGACAGATTTAGGGGGCACTAAGGTAGTATATTTGAGACTTTACATATAGCATTTTCTGAATATATAAATTTTCTCAAAAAGGATCCATCTTAAATTTCATTAACTCAAAAAGTTTCAGGAAATATGAGTCTGACTCTTTACTGAAACATAAAGATGAAAATTGAGGTTACTTTTAGGTATAATTTACCTTTATTAAAAAGTAGCTCTTAAGAGAGATTAAAGGAAGCTACAAACATCACTTTGCTATGACCTTCTTCAGTTTTTGTCTATAAGACAAGGGAATGAAGCAACTCTGTATACACTAACTGGTGCAGAACTGTTGCAGACATCAGTGAATATTTTTTATGTTAGCATGGACGTCCATAGGGAATACAAATCCTCATTCTCATTCATCTGCTATATTTCAGATATATAATTGGTTATGATGCAGAAAAATTTCTCTCTCGTTTTTCTTCACAAAATCATGATGGTGAGAAGAGATATTTTTGCATGATGGCACCTAAACGACTTTTGCATTTTGTCACAAGAAAGTTGACTCATGAGTGGAATCACTGTTTCTCTTAAGCAGCATTCACATTCCTAACAGCACAGTGTTGGGCAGTACCCTCTGAAAGCCACAACAATTTAGCAGAAACATATGTCATATTTGCTTCATGTGCAAATCTTGCATATGTTAACTTTATGCTTAGAAATTGAGGCTAAATTTAGAAACTAAAACCCTTGAATTTCCAAGTCTATCTTAACTATGGGAGGGTCAGTATCTGCTTTTGATCAATCTGGGGAGGTTTCATGGAGAAGTGAAATTTCAGGCAGATTAAGTGCTACAGGAGATTGATGCGATGTCTCATAGGAATTCGTATAACATTGTTGGAAGGAGTCTTAATGATTAACTTCATTCAAACTCCTCACTACAAATGAGGAAACTGAGACATAGAGGCTTGATTAAAGCAGATACAGTGATTAGCAGCAGATTCAAACAAAAACTCAGCTTCTTCCAGTTATTTGATGCTCAGGTGAACCTCGTTTAGATATCTTCTATATATTTAAAA
>NW_012148886.1:517235-519760 GCF_000956105.1 Propithecus coquereli | reverse complement strand
TGCAATGTGATTTGTGCTCAGTTATAGATTTATAGTTTTAGAAATTCTGCATTTTATGGTGGGAAAGAGGCTATAAGGGAGGGATATATTAAAGTCATCGCTTTAAAAAAAATTTAATGTATTATGTCCTTTTAATGCATAGTAGACCAGACTGGATAAGAACAGCTTTGGGGTAAAATATTTTGTATCTATGATTTTATATGGTGAAGCTATATACTTTCATGTATTTTACCAGGCTTTAAGTTCCTACCTTCTAGAAGTCAATAATTCAGACACACATAAGTTATAGGCCTTGTGCTGTAAGTGCATTTACCATTCTTTGAGCAGTGCAAGGGAAGTAGAGTGGCATTCTTCACTGGGAACAGAAATAAATCTATTTATTTTGTCTTAATATTAGAATTTCCTTCTAGACACTATTTCAGAGTCAATTTGGCATGTAAAAAAGCCTTCCTGTCTAAAATCCTAACTCTGTCACCAATCAAAAGATGACTTGGGCAAGTCTTCTAGCCGGTCCCAATATCAGTTTTCTTTACAGTAAAATGCAAACACGTGCATGTATATTTGGTGGCTGAGGTGGACTATGAGAAGGGTTGGATCTGCTAGAAGAGATTAAATAGAAATCATCTGTAATTTCCTTACAGCTGTGAGATTCTACGGTTCTTACCTAATTTGTGTTTTTATTCATATATTCTAATTTCCCCATGTCCTGATGTTAAAATGTGGACATTAGCAATTGCTATTGTGTTTTTACACAACAATGTAGTGATGATACATTAATATACTAGAGATGAGAAGTATTTTGTTTATTATACATCTGAACCAGTCTGAACTGCATTTAGGAACATTATCTCCTTGCAAATGGACCAAATCTGCCCTCAGTCTCTTACACAAAGATCTTTCCTGATGGTAATTGTCAGTAAATACAGTGAATAATGAAACTGTATCTAAAGCCATAGCAGTTCATTTGCTTTGGGGTGTGTTTGTCATCATCTCCACATTTTTTTTTTTTTTACAACAGGCCTTTCGTATTTGAATAATTATATGCAGTTGCACTACTGAATAGAAAATTGTTACCAAAAAAAAATACTTTACAAGGAAAATAGTAGCAGCAAGGCTAATCTATAGCTATAGCCTTTCTTAATGAGTGTTGCTGGGAAACTTTTCAGAACCCTGCAGACAAAGGCATGTTTTTGTAAGACAAAGGTCTCAAGGTGTTAGAACTGATAGAATTTCAGAAATGCCATAAGTTCAGCTTGCAGTAGATTTGTAGGTTTCATAAGCAGAATGAAAAAATTTACTGAAGACATTCCTTTGGAATCAACGTTCATGAAGAATGAAGAACTATCAGATTTAGGGAAGGGAAAATAGGTTTGACCCTCCACATGCAGATGGAGGAGCTGCTGAATGTAATAGGAATTGTTATATAAATATGCTAATTTCTATATGTTTAATTTCATCTATTTGAAAATTGTAGAGGCTCGATAAAGTTATTCAAGTGTTTTATTCAAGAAGCTCCTTTTTATGCTTTTTTAAGAGCTGTGTAAAATGGGAGAGTCTTAAATGAATAAACACATGCATGTATATGAATCTGTGTCTCTTGGGATAGAATTATCTTCTAAGCCATTTTGTACAATAATATCTAACATTTGAGTGTTCATAGCAAATCTTCGGTTTATGTTATATAGCATTTATTTCAACAATCCAAATTGAAAATGAAGGCTAAAGCGTTTTTACACTTAAGAAATGGAAAATTTCATGGTATATACCAAAATATGACCAGAATTAAAAGAGCTCACTGTTAGTTGAGTATTGCATATGGACATTGGTATTTGTTAGTTAATACTAGAATAAATATAGGACTATAGAAAGTTTTGTGAAATTATTTAAGCTTAATTTGTAATTAGAGGGTTTGTCTTTATCAACAGGTTATAAGCATTTAAAATCAGCATTAGCATGCCTTGCCTTTAATGCATTCTATATCTCCTGTAAATATATAAATATTTTTTGGGGGAAAAATAACTTAATGTGTCATCAAGGACCAAAAATAGCCATCTTTCTCTTGTCTTTAAGTCAACATACCTTGGATGGGGTCCAAGATACACTGGCGTTATATCAAATTCTGGTTTGTGCTACAGAAAACTGCACTTAGAGTATCTCTGTGATTCATAGTGATTCTACCTTTTAAAAAAAACCACAATTTTATTTGTTTTCTTATTTCTAACTATTCATTTTATTTCATATTTTCTAGACATGTTTAAAATTTTGGCACCTTGGACTGGAAGTCCTTCAGTAAAAAGATAAGCAGACTCGAAAGCATGTGAAAGGCAAATACTTTTGAGGAGAAGATTTTTGTTTTTTCTTCATTTTTGTTCTCTTTGGTCTTATTAATAGCAGTTCTTTACTTACACAAATGTTTTTTTTCTCAGTGAATGGTTAGGACCATAGACATGATATGCTATTTTCAATTGTTTCTGTGTTCCAAAAAATCTATCATTTATTAGCAATTTCTCAATTTTTCTCACCAA
>NW_012148886.1:513978-515194 GCF_000956105.1 Propithecus coquereli | reverse complement strand
TATGTCTTTCCCATCCTCTTTTCTTTTGGGTTTGTGCAATAACTTGTGTATTTGACTACCAAAGCCATTTGTAGTAGTGGTAGTACATACGTTATCTTATTATTCTTCTTGTCCTCGTACTTGCATTTTCACTCTGGATCTTCTCACAAATGCACCTGTGAATAATGACCCTCATCCAAACTCACTCCACATGCCTACCAAACCATCCTATAGGATACAGAAAAACAGCAATGAATTATGATGAGAGTTATTTTCAACATTAAAAAGAAATATCTTTACATAGTTGCCAGAAAAAAAAATGTAATTGTTTTAAAACTAGCTGTCCTATCATATTCTCAGGGTCTTGTTCATTTCTAAATTTTATTGATATATTAAATTTCTGGAAAGTCTGAATCATTGTTCAAGAAAAGTGATCTCATTGGTTCCTCTCCAAGTAAGATCACTATCCAAAATATTACTAGCCTTCTCTTTCTCTCTCTCTCTCTCTCTCTCTCTCCACCTCTCTCCATTGCAACCCCAACCCCCAACTCTTTGTATCTCTTATTGAAGTGCAGATAATAGCCTTTCACTAGGAACAAATAAACTGTAACATTGCCTTACACAGTGGTCCTCAACTGAGCTGGTCAGCAGAATCACCCATAGAGCTTTGTAAAGCCAGGAGTCCTGGGGCTCAACCCTGAAATCGGCTGAGTTAGAACCTCTGAGGGTGAGTGAGTTCAGGGAACCAGAGTGGTGAAAAATGTCACAAATGATGCTGAGATTCAGCCAGTATTGAATCACAAACCTTATAATAGACCTTAGAAGGTGACATGAGCGGTTCAACTCAGGGAAAATAACTATCCATACAGTAAAGTGTAAATATCTTTACACGGCATGCACCATCCTACCTTCGCCCCCGTCCACTAGAAAACTCCTCTTCGTTAGCCTGACTTAACCTGATCTCACATTTGCTTCTTACAACAACCTTGTGGGTCCGGTTCTCATCCCCATGTTCCAGATAGAGAAATTGCCCAACTTTTAAATACTTTTCTTAAAACATCTAATTTAATCTCCAAATTTGTTCAAAAATTTTAACTTTTTCCCCATTCAGTATGATGTTGGCAGTGGGTTTGTCATAGATGGACTTGATAATTTTAAGGAATGAGCCGTCTATGCTTATTTTGATGAGAGTTTTTATCATAAAGGTGTGTTGGACTTTGTCAAATGCTTTTTCTGC
>NW_012148886.1:484251-513720 GCF_000956105.1 Propithecus coquereli | reverse complement strand
ATCCAGAATACTACATCTCTACTCTAATACCTCATAATCCTGAGGTCGTTCATTAATTTTAAATATAAAATTGCTCCTAGCCACTTTATTTCTATCTTTCCATTTCCCCCAAATGCTGTCTCCACATGTGTGCTGAAGCACATTTTCAATTCACTTAACCCAAATCTATGATCGACTGAGGTAAACAAAATACCCTCTCTCCTGGTAATAGACTATTTTTTTTCATCTGTAGAAGACAAATGACTCTTTCAAGACAAATGTAGTTTGTTTACCTCAGTTCCTGCTTCATTCCATGCTCATTATTTACATACTTAATAACTAAAAAAATTATAGAAATAGTGCAAATTACTTGAATGCTTTCAGAAAGTGTATTAAGATAAAGGAGAACTTATAAGAGCTTTGTTACTGTTTTGTGGGATTTTGTTTGTTTTTGAAAATGCAATGTTATATGTCAACAAATTTTATTATTTTGGATTTTTCTCTGCTTAAAAATTTCAAAAAAGGAGGAAAAAAGAAAATATGGTTCACAGCTACTGACATGAAGTTTTTATTGAATCATTAAAGGTATAGATGTGTGTTGTGTATCTTCAAAGCACTGTGTAGGGTGTTAATTATCTCTTGTTGACAGTAATGAATGAAAAACAAAATCTGAATGTGTTTGTATGTTTTCTTTAATTTAATTCAAAGGAACCTATGTTAGTATTTCAGTGTTTATGTGCACTTTGCCACAGTGAGGGAGAACAGCCCAAATTCTCTTGAAGCTTTAATTAGATATAGATAGAAATTTCCCCTTGAAGCCCAGTGAAAATTACTGTCTCTTGAGATCTTTACCCAAAGGTTAATCTCAGTCTACAAAAGATTTATTATAACAGAACGTAAGAGTCATTTGTATTAGTTAGAGTATTAGTCTGTTGATCAATTCCAATGTTACATTTTAGTAATATACCCAATAATCTTTTCCTTTTAAACCATTTTTAAAACCCACAATAAATAAATGTGTGTGTGCACACACATACATAAATATGTATATAAATATATTAATTATATACAAATTGTCAACCGAAATAACAAAGAGAAACTATCTAAAATAAGATGATATTTATTTTATAAAGCGTTGCAATGAGAATACGTTGGCCATAGTAAACTACGTGCATATTCAGGGAGAGAAAGGAAGACCAAGATTTTTAAAGGAAAAATGAAGATTACACAATTGTTTTGAAATGATTATCTTTGGCTACAAAGATCAATAAGAAGGGTGACACCAGTCAGAGTTTGGATAGGCAATTGCTGGGCAGATGTCCTTGCAGAAGTATTTTTGTGTGTGTGTGTAAAGTTGCAGTGGCCTCTGTGCAAGATTATGGTTTTTGCAGAGTCTTTGTGATACGTTTTATCATTAGGCATACAAGCATGTGAGTCTTTTCTTCATAGCCTTCCCTGGCTCTGCTTGTCAGTTTTTTTCCTTTTTTTTAACATTATTGATTCCATTTTGACTTTGACAATTTTCACATTTCCATCTTTGATCAAGATTTTTCTCTGGAAGTATCACTAATAAATCATCCTGTACTTAGGTTTTGATGTCCCTTGGTGCTGGGATGGCCCTGTCCTAGTTGTTGGTCCCATGTTGGGGGAAGTGAATGGCATCAGGGTCAAGACCCCTTTATCCACATTTGAGAAACAAGGGAAGTTTGAAGGGAATGGTTCTCAGGCTAAGTCTACCTGTAGTCCACTATTAAATTTAATTTTGTCTGTTTCAGAATCTTTTGCTATCATCTCAAAGTGCTGAGCCAGCATTATTCTGTTAGAAGTTGTACTTCCACAAAAATTTAGCAAGTAATAAAGTTTAAAATAGGAAGAAAATAGAAAGTAAAATTATTAATAATATTACAATCCCCGTTTGTATAATAGTTTTGAGCCATGAACCTAGGCTTAAAGGCAACCAATTGAACAAATCAAGTGACCACAGAGAATTAGGTAAGGCTTGTAACCATGTGCCCTGTTTTCTTATTTAACCAATGGATGTTAAAGGATCTCTTAGGTTAGGTGCTATCAATTCAAGAGCAGAAGCTAATGATTGTGAAATTTTAATTACACCGTTATCCTGCCAATTGAAAAGGTAAGTATTAAGAGAGGTAGGAGTCTCATTGTGATGTGGAGTTTTGTTCTGATGTCTTGAGAAAAGCTATCTATAGAGTGAAAACATCACCTTCTCCTGGTTTGTAGTCTCAATGTCTCTGATCATGACATCTTGCATTTTAGAATTTTGTGTGTAGCCGACACATCAGACATAAGATTTCTTCCTTAAAATTCATCTAGTTTCAGTTTATACAGCTTTAGGAACAGAGGAGTTCCTGTTTTTAATAATTACATGGAAGAAATTCTGGATTAGAGAAATCTAGAAGAATTCAGGATCTAGTCTAGTCTGTCTATCTCCCTATCTATCTATAGGTAGATAACAAAACTTGAAAACGACGCACTGGGATTTGAACAGTACAGTGATAGTATTTGGATAAGTAACTATGGAGATTTATCATGTTATTTTCCAACATTTTTTATAATGTGCAATTATAATTTTTTATGTTTTCATAATGCACAATTATAATTTTAAAGTCTAAGTTAAAATGCAATCATTTAAAAGCTAAGAAATGATTATGTCTTATTTTCTTTATCATTATCCTTGAACTAAGCCCTCTCAAAGAATTTGCTTCTTTTTGGATGAGTAGGAAGTCAGGTCCACTGTATTACATTAAACAGTTTTGACTTTATATCTAGTTGAATTTATTGTTGTTCCTATTACACTTCTCTCTAAGCAATCACTGCTTTGACAAGATGACCTCGCTAACATTTTAAAGCAGCCAGAGGGATGATTTGCTTTCAGGCTTCTAGGGCATTTCAGGCATCTACACACAAGTATTGACATATCCTGGCCTGGGAGCCTGGGCCCTTTATTCCTCAGGCTTTAGGACTCCTTGATCTCAGCATGGAAGCAGTTCTTTGGATAGAAACTTCACATTGATTTTCTGAAAAATCAATAAAGTCATTTAACTTGCTCTTCTGTCATTCATGATTATTCTCTGTTCATTAGAGAAGAGTTTCTTTTCACCTTGACTTTAGCACTACATCCCCACTCCTAAAATGGGCTAGCAAGGACTAGGGAGGACTGGCTAATAGCCAGAGCACTTTATAGAGATTTAAAAAGCTGACATCCTAGGGATATTATTGAAGCTCTCTGGGTCTTGATGTTTTCCTCCATAAAACAAGATGACTGGATGATCACGGGGGTTCTTTCTGGTTCAGATATTTCACATGTGCAGTTTGGACTATGACTCCTGCCACTTCTATTTATAATGATCATTACCATAAATATTATTCTTATAACCATCATTTATTGAGCATTTACTTTCTGTAAGACACTATACTAAGCACTTTATATAAATCATCACATTTACTCCTTAAAACAACCCATTAAAATAGTTTACTTTATTTCCCCCAACTTTAGACATGAGGAAGCTGAAACCTACATATGTTAAATATCTTGCTCAAGGTCATACAGCTAGTATAAGTCAGAATCAAGTATTGGACTTAGGTTTGTCTAATTCCAGAAATGATATTCTTAACCACAACACAATATAGAGGTGTCTATTCAGAATGAAATATGAACAAAGAGTTCACTGAAGACAGGTGTTCCTTGAGAGTTCACTTTCAGAGAACAAAAATATTAAAAATCTTGACCATTTTAAAATGCTTTCAATGTAAAAAATTCATCTTAGATGATTATTTCTCCTGTAGTTTGAACTAAGCTGTTACGTGCATTTTGATGGAGAGGTTTGCTACTTACAGTTGCATATTCAAAATTACCTCTATTTCAAGTGGTTCTCTTTAATCAGAATTTGAATTGTATCAATATGTATCTATCAAATAGTCTTTGTATTGCTTTTGTTAGCATTAAGCCTTGATTTTTCTAAAAGAGTTAATACTAGCACTAAATGATTTACATTTCAAATCAAGGAGTATCATGACTGATGTGCCCACAGAAATAATTAGTTTATAGTAACATATGATTTTATAAGTAAGCACTAAGAAGTGGGCCAAGATGTCAAATTCATATTACTATATGGTTACATTTAGTTCACATATCATATCCTTGGTACTTTGGGTTTTTCAAATAGAATTTCCTGTATCTTAATTTTCTTTTGAAATTTAAAAACAAATTTAATGTTGTAGAATATACATTATACTTCACCGTCATACAAAATCCTCTTTCACCAAATATTAGAAGGATTTGTAGTATTAACACGCTAGTAAAGACTGTAAAATTAAATATTTGAGATCAATGCTGTTAATTAAGGGACAGTTTCTATAACACAAATGTATAAAGTACAATGTTTCTCATCTTTTTAGCTTGGCTCATCAGAGTTGCATGGTTGGTTGTGGTGGTTTTTGGAGTTTGTGATGGGTTTATTACACTTAATGAGTATGGTTGCTCCACTATGGCTGACATTTTAATATTAGACTTCCAGCAGTGAATTCTTGTCAAAGATGTGTTTGAGATCACCAGGCTTTCCATGATTAGAGCTTTTGGTACATAATGTCAAGTACATTCATCAGTTAAATGAATTAATGGTAAATGAGCATCCTAACAGTAGCACAGGCACAAGAAGAAATGCCATCACAGAAAAAAACCTTGGGATTTGGAATACTTTTTCGGCTCTTTTAATCATTAGCTCTTATTTGCCCAATGTCTCTCTTACGAACTTTAGAAAGCTTAGATTCAAGAGGAGATTTGTGGACATGATTCAAATAAAATTATAAATATTTTAACAATAAGATATACCAGTCTATAAGATTTCAGTATTGAGAAAAAAAAAAATAAGGCTGCATACTGTTTTTGAAAGAATCTATAAAAATAATCAAATTGTCCTTTTAAAGGAAATGGGGCTAATTAAATACATTTTACTGAGAAGGAATTTAAAGCATGTAAAGACTGAGTAAAACCCCAAATCTATCAATTGAGTCGATCAAACACATAGTCTTTTTAAGTAACAATTTGAACCTTAAGCCATAATCACATTGTAAATCACAGGGAGAAAAGGGGCTGGGATCTCAAATTCAGTACCCCACTGTGTGGTTAGGAATGGCATTTTCCCCTGCTTCTGTTGATACAATACACATATTAAGTCACTGACATGTGTAAATTTAAGTTGATTTTCTAAATATTTTTTATTCTCGTTTTATACTATTTTATAGTATATGTAACTAATAATATTTTAAAGGGAATATTTAGATGAAAGAGACATTTTTCAGGCAATCCAGTGAATTGATAACATGACAATTTTCTCTTCATTGATTTTAGATCAGTTGACAATATTCTCCTTCAAATGATCAATTACTATAAAGTTATACATAATTTACATTAAATAGGGAAAGCTATAAATTGTGTCATTAATGGAAGAACTTTCTAGGATTCTTCCATTAAAAGCTAGAGAAGCATTCTTTAAGCATAGGAGGGAATAGCTGTGAGAATATTTAAATATACAATAAAACTGGATAATGAGGAAACAGGTGCACGGTTAACATGGTATTCAGGATGGTGGTTACCACAGGTTGAGAGAGTTAAGGGAATTGGTTGGCAGAGAACCAGGTGACTATATTTAAGATATTTTCAAGGTTCTGTCTTTTGTATTGGGTGGCTGGGTCATGGGTATATGTTGCATTATTAATATTTTAATACATTCAATAAATGAATGGCTCAATGAATTAAAAAAGAAAGCCATACATAGATCAGTGATTAGAAACATATCATAAACTAAGGATTAAGATTAATCTAATACTGGTACACCTGATGTCAAAAAAGATAAAATTAAATTTAAAAAATGCATTACCCAGAATTTTTTCTATTTACAAATAATATGTTAGGTAATGCATTTTTAAATCCACAAGAAAGCACCCATGTTCCCTTAATTATGTAGCATTTTATTCTGAATTCAAGTTTTCCATTTAAAGATACGACATCATGTAAAATATGTTATCTAACTTATTTTAAGTCAGAAATGTAAACATACCTCTCGCTCTTGCTCTTGCTCTTACTCTGTATCTCACTCGCACTTGAAAGTTCATGCAAACACACACACACACACACAAATGCACATCTTTCCAATTACAGGATGAAATATTATTATTAAGAATTCTGATTAATCAGATTTGTGTTTGAGCCTTGTTTGGTTTTTGCTTTCTTAAATATAAAAATTCATTCCTGCCTTAATAAGTACAGCACATTTAAAACACTTGAAATTTTCCTTGCCTATTAACAAAATTGTAGTACTAAATGCAACATTTCTTATTGTATATGCCATCCACCTCTAATTATCTGAAAAATAAAAAGTAGCTCACCAAAAATTTTCAAACACGTTAAGAAAAAAAATAATTAAAATAACAAAGAAGTAAAGAAAAAAATAACGTAAAACCAAAAAAGCAAACGTGTACCTGCACACACACACATCCCTCCTGGCCAATAGATAGGTAGATGAAAATTTGCTCTCAGTAGTTGTAGGAATTCCCATCTGAATTTGGAATATGTCCTGAGATTTCTTTTTGTATCTCCCCATTCTTTCAGCCCCTGACCCCTACCTACCAGGTGCTAGGGGTGCAGAGACAAATGGGTTGCATTCCCTGCCCTGGACCAGATAGGCAGGTCAGCAGATAATTAGGATGCAATATGGTGGTCATTGCCCAGCTCAAGAGAGAAGAAGGGAAATAATTCTGCACAATGAAAGTAAGAATGGAAAGGAGAAGTTAGGGAAAGTTCCATGGAGGACATGGAATTGGAAAAGGAGTTAACATATAAATAGAAATGTGCCCAAGCAAGAGAGACATAATGGGGTAGACAATAATGAGCCTCACAACGCAATTCCAACACAGAATGTATAAGGAAAACAAAGGAGAATCTGGAGCTGGATAGAGATGGGCCTCAAACGTCATGGTAAAAATGATGGAAAAGAACTGTCCTTTAGAAAAGCAAAGTCAGCTACAATGTGAGGGACTAATTAGAATGAGGAGAGACTGGAGATGGGGAAACAGAGTGCAAATCTGTTGCAATATACAGGTAAGACATGATGAGCCCTCAAGTACTGCAGCCATAAAGGGATTGGTGACTTCAGGGGGCAGAGGAAGAAAAAAGATTTGACATTAGAATAGCACTCTTGCCTGCTCCCTAGCAGCTAGTCTGAGCCAGGCTCTCTGCAAATAAGTTTTGAATTATTCCATGAGTCTAAGGTTTTCCCCTCTATTTTATAGTCCTGATAACTATTTGCTTTATTATCATTTTTAACTAAATTTTCTTCCATAAAAATCACTTCTGTGAGTGTTAGGTCTAGTTGGGTTCTGCTAATAAAAATTGACTGTTTGCATAGTAAACAGATGTGTAAACATAATAAACATTTGCATAATGTTGCATAGTAAATGTAAATTCCATTTATCACAATTATTTGTCTCTCTAAAAAATATAAGGCCATATAGTGTAGTAATTTTATTGACCACATATAGCATGAGGGAAAAAAAAAGACACATTCATGCAATCTAGAAAAATGGAAAATCTAGCTCCATGTGGATTATATCATAGACCTGGAAATCCTTTGTGTTGGCTGTTAGTGGTACTCATGAGTCTTAAAACTTGAGTCAGCAGTTATGGCTGGTGTGTATGTAAAAGAATAAAGCAGTGAGTTACAGTTAGGAGCCATAAGAATTTAAAACACTTTCCTCCCTTGATTTTAATAATTTTCTTTGTAGGTCCATTTTGGGAATGTTTACATGCTAAACACAAAAATAATGTGGCAGCTTTCAAGTTTCTTTCTGTGACTCCATAAAACCACTAATACTGAGGAAAAAAAGACAACCTTGAGTAATTGTGGAAGGTTTACAGGGACAGATGCCTGAAGTAGTTCTACTGCTGGTGGGAGAGGTCTGTGGTCTATTGAGTTTTATCTCTATGGTTCCATGATATGGACTATGATTGTAGAAAAAAAAAAACAACTTTGTGCTGGGGGTAAATTCTCACCTGTCACCAGCTACCTGAAGTATAGATGATGTATTTTATTGGAATAAAAAGGATAGCTCTGGAAGCTGAGCTGTCTCTATAGAAATTGGCATGGGGGTATGGAGGTTGTGAATGTCTTCAGGAGGTGGAGAAAAATGTGAATAGAGACATCCAAGGTCAACAAATCTCTATTTAAACCTAAAAGGAGCTGAAATGGGCATTTTGGAAAATAATAAATAAATAAAAGATCAAGAAGATGAAAAGATTACCCGTACGCTGAAGTGTTCACAGTTCCAAGTTGCACTTTAAGATGTCTGAGAAGGAAAAAACAAAAATCAATGTTTGCTATGCCATGCCGATACACAAACCTTTCACCTCTGGGAAAACTATGTGTTTGAAGCCAAACCAATTTTGTTAGTTTTACCCTTTAATCCCCAGGTCACAAACAACTCAACATTTTTACCTGACTTGCAATGTTCATGCCAAGAAGCAAAGAACTTTAGAGTTCATTACAACAGCAGTGGGCCGCAGCGTGGGAGATAACATATACTGAGAAAAAGGTTCTTTCATGTCAGTGGTTACATTCGTTTCCTCTCTCACTCTTTCCCTCCCTTCTTTCTTTCCCTCCCTCCTTCCTTCCTTTCTTCCCTTCCTTCCTTCTTATTCTTTTTTCTTTTTATTATAGCCAAAAAAAAAAAAAAAAAGTTGGCCGGGTGCAGTGGCTCACGCCTGTAATCCTAGTACTCTGGGAGGCCGAGGCGGGCGGATTGTTTGAGCTCAGGAGTTCGAAACCAGCCTGAGCAAGAGCGAGACCCTGTCTCTACTAAAAATAGAGAGAAATTAATCAGACAACTGAAAATACATAGAAAAAATTAGCTGGGCATGGTGGCACATGCCTGTAGTCCCAGCTACTCGGGAGGCTGAGACAGGAGGATCGCTTGAGCCCAGGAGTTTGAGGTTGCTGTGAGCTAGGCTGACGCCACGGCACTCTAGCCCGGGCAAAAGAGTGAGACTGTGTCTCAAAAAAAAAAAGTTAAATCTAGTTGGAAAGATGAAGCTACACTGAAAGATTGGCTCCAACAGAGCCAGGTAGGCAGCAATAAGGTGCTCAAAGGCCTTCCTACATCCTCCTTTCCATCTGCTGCTTGCTGAAGGAGGGTCTGGCCAGAGCAGCAATGAAACACCAGTGGGCTGCGTGGCCAAGGAACGAAACCAAACCTTAGAGATATACTGACGTACTGCTGGGTCTCCCCCATCCCACCTCGTCCTGTTTAGCATTCTTCATTTGGTGGACTTGATTGTTAATTCCTACCAGTCATCTTGGTCTATAGGAGAATTGTTTTTCTTCCCAGAGAAAGACAGAAGAAAATATTTAAAGGGAGCACTTTGAGATACCCTGGATTTACTGCAAGTGAACATCTTATGCCTCTGGTGTGTTTTCCAGGTCTGTGGTGTAAGGCCGAGATGCCAAGAGCATTGCCTAAAGTTACCTCTTTGCAGAATTTCACAGACTGACCACAATAAATGGGTTGAATTCCTTAAGTAAAATCTCCAAAGCACTTCATAGCTTGAATTATCAGTACTTTATAGTTTCTTCTTCCATCTTTACTTCAACTGAAATTCTTTAGAAAAAAGTTAACATATCTAAATCTAAGATTTGCATTTTTTAAAAATTAAAGAAATAAAAAGGAAGGGAGGGAGGAAAAAATGTTTCAGTATTGTTAATTATAATTCCTGATTGGCCTAGAGATCCCAACTATAGCCTCTATGTAAAGCATTTTTTCACCTCCCTTTTTTGTGGGGAGGAACTGAGACTAATTATATATATTATTATTCTTCCTTTCATCAAAGCATAAAAATATATATTATATAATCATAATATATCATGCAGAACTAGTATAATACATATTGAAAACAACTCTTCCTATAAAATACATGCAATAATCCATTTCTGCATTATTATTTTTTACATATATTTTGGTTAAAGAGGACACTTAAGATAAAAATCATAATTAGATGTCAAATAATGCCCAGGACCAGGTATAGTTCTAAAAACTTTGGTAAATCTGTATATATTTTATCAGTCCATGGGATTATATGAAAGTACTTATGGTGTCATCTGAGTATTTTGAGGTTAATACAATGATTTCTCTTCAGTTTCAAGGGTAAGTTCTTTCTGGAGGGAAGAAGAATCCATCAAAATAATAAAATCATTGAAATGTATATGCTGTAAGGTTTCTCTCAGTATTATTTCTCCAAATCCAAGTAAGGCCTAGCTGTTCTCTTCTTCCCCCCCCCCTTTAATTGCTGCATCTCCATGATAACTAAGCATTTAGTGTTGTTCTTTGCAGAGTATTAAATAATAAAATTTTCACTTCATTCACATTTGGCATAAACATTGGGCTTTCCCATAAGGTAAAAAAAAAAAAAAAAATGCAGCAAGACTGTAGGAAAAAAAAAATAATGAATTTTGATTGCAAAGAGGATTTTCCTAGAATTCTATAGCATCTGGTATTTAAACTATTTCTGTGAAATGTCTCCATTAATGCTTAGGAAGAGGGAGTGGACACCATCAAGAAGAAAAAAGTTAAAAAATTTAATCATTAACCATTCACAAATGACATTGAATATCTAGATATCAACAAAGAGTCAGGTGGAGAAGAAGAAATTAAAAGAAGCAATCTTATGAATTCAGGCTGTGGGCAGAGGATATTCCAATAAATCTTGAAAAAGCAGTTGCAACAAACTCTCAAGTGTAAGTCATCCAAATATGAATTGGAATTGCTGTAAAATAAACAATGTTGCAGGGCAGGTTGCAGGAGGAAGGAAGTCCCTGCAAGAGAGAAATGCTCAAATAAATTCCCGTCAAAGTTTTTTTTGTTTTTTTTTTAATTTTTTTAAGTAAGCATAAATAATATTATGTGAAGGGCTTCTAGTCTTAAACTGCCTCTTTCCAGAGCCCAGGAGAAGGGTTCCGAAGCTCTTTTCATCAGTTACTAGTGAATAATCTCAGGGATTTCTGAGAATGAACAAACGGACTCCATGTAGATCGTATGGAGTTAGCCCACCTCACTGCTTTGCGCCTTGTTGTTTGTTATTCTGAGGACATTATGGCCTTACACAACCTGCTTGTTTGTAGTACAGGGTGCTTTAAGACCACAAAATCATTGCTATAGTCTTTCTTAAGCTTTTACTCCATCCATTCACCTAAAATGTGATTTTTGGAATGCTGTTCTAAGCCAGTCAACACCATTCCTCTCGTGGGCAGCATGGCCTGCTGTTCTGGTTTCATATGCACCCAGCATAAACACAAATTTGATACACTGGTAAATACAGAACACCAGATTGTGTAAAGTCGTCATGGAGTTGGCACAACATAAGGTGGTTCCATGGATTTGTAGAGTAAGCATCGTTAAAGGACTTCGAAGGGTTTGCAACTGTCATCTCATCTATTGCCACAGTGTAAGCTTTCAGGTAGCATCACTGGCCACATTTGAGAGTTGTGACCTGCTACTAAGGATTTCTATAGCTAATGCTCTCCCCACCTCAACTGATTATTAGTGTTGTCATTGCCATTATTATTATCATTAGGAAACAGAAGAAATGATGGTTAAGAACACATACCCAGGGGTATGACTTCCTGGCTCCACCATTTGCTTTGAGATTTTTGGGAAAGTTGGTTGGTCACTCTTGCTTTAGTTCCAAAGTCTATGAAATGGAGGTAATAATAGTACTCACCTCATAGTTTTGTGGTAAGTATTAAATGTGATAATACAAGTGGATGGCTCAGAGAAGCATCTGGCACGTAGTAAGAACTTAATAGATGTTCACTCTTACTGTCACTGTTATTTCACTACGGCACCCCATACCTAACAGTGTTCTAACCTTAGAAACATTTGTGCTGGTTTATGCTAATATTCTCCTTTGCACATAAGATGGCTTTTTTCTTATTGATGCTTTATGAAAACAGTTTTGAGGGAATATAAGGTGTTTCTTCAAATAATAGGGCTTTGAGATACAAAATTCATAACCACACTTAACGGAATTTCAATGTCTATGCACCAGAGAGAGACAGGAACTGATCATTAGCATTTTCAATAGAACAAGGCATCTTGGAAAAACAGTTTTAATCTATTCATACAATGAATGTATTCATACATTCTGATCAGTTGCTTTTATGAGCAAGAAACACTTTGCTCTAACTTCATTCTCCTTTTATCAAAACATAAAAAATAGTTAATCATTAGAGGTTTTAATTTAGTGATCTCTGATAGATTCTTATGATGCATAGCAGTAGTATATTAGTGATGAATTAATTTCGTATAACAATTGAGATATTAGGATTCCTCTATTATCTCATAAATTACTTTCACGCATTGTTTATTATACCTTGTGCTTCTCTTTCTCTTTCCCAATCTGTTTTTTGATGAATAGCATTGATAGCTAATTATAAACATACTTTCAACAAATTCTATATTAACCCTTTTACACTTGTGACTCTTTTGGACTTAAGACATGACAAGCAGTTTTTACTGAGAAATCAGTGAACATTTATTCACTGTCTTCTATAAGAACCAGAGCAGTGTCTTGGTGAAGATCATGGGTTCCAAGTTCAATTTCCTGTGTCTTTGCTTTCCTATCCTATCTGACTGGCCTCGGTTTCTTCTTCTGTAAAATGGGAGTAATAATATTGTCTTAGAAGGTTTTTCTGAGGATCGAAGATAATTTTAAAAGATATATAAAATACTAGCAGTTCCTGGCAAAGAGGAACACGTTCACCATATTTAAACTGTCATTAATATCACATTTAGTTATAGTCCAGAAATAAGAAATTTTATGGAATACTTGAAAAAAAAAATGAAAGCCTCTTTTAAAAACATTCTGGTCTTTGCATTCCTGTAACAAGAATTCTATTTCAAGATTTCACTTCCCACTTCCCTTTCTTTCTTTCTCGACACCTCATATGGCACTTAACTCTATATACAGATGCTCTTCGACTTATGATGGGGCTACATCCTGATAGACCCATCATAAGTTGAAAATATCATAAGTCAAAAATGCATTTAACACACCTAACCTACAGAATATCGTAGCTTAGCTTAGCCTCCCTTAAAAACTGACATTAACCTACAGTTGGGTAAAATCATCTGGCAACAAAGTACATTGTAGAATACCAGTTGTTTACCCTCATGATCACATCACATAGCTGAGTGGGAGCTGCAGCTTGCTGTCGCTGCTGAGAATCACAAGAGCCTACGATTTTCTACTGAGTGTGTATCGTTTTCACACCATCCTGAAGTTGAGAAAGCGTAAATCTAACCATTGTAAGTTGGGGACTGTGTGTGTATGTATGTGTGTGCATATATTTGCCTAGCTATTTCTTAAGTAATGATGCTTTCTTGCCTACATTTAAAAACTGACTCCATAGTCAAAGTTCATGTAGGGTGAGGAAAAAAAAAAAAAAGAAACTGACTCCAGCCAATCCTGGTCTATCAGATATTAATTTTACATATATATTTTTGTATGCCTCAGAGTAACTACTTTTGAAATTTTTGAGAAATATGCTTCATTTTGACATTACCAATTTCAAGGTTAATACCTGCTGGCCTAACCAATTCAATTAAAATGTAGAGCCCATTTGGCCTGATGTGCCTGATCTCTGTATCTATGGAATCCTGTCCTGTAAAGGAGAGATGCTAAGTTTGTCCTCAGCCTAGAAATTAAGGAGAGAGCTACTGGGTGGATTGGGGGAAAACGTGTTCACATGCACTAGACTGAAACTATCCTCACATTTCATGTTTTCGTATTAGGCAGCCCAGTACTCCCTCTTTGTATCTTATCTCTGCACCAAAACCTCCAACAAGGAAAGAAATATATTAGAGAAAAGCCTCCTACTGCTTTCAGCTGCTGTAGTCATAGGCCTCCCACAGTTGTGAGGTGTCTGTGCTCTTAGTTCCTGGCCTGGCTCCCTTGTCACTGGCAGGAGATGTGCTCCTCAAAGGAGAGATGACAGCCAGAGCAAGGAGGGGGGGAGACACAATGAGACTTTCAAAAATATATGTTTCTGATTTTCACATCTGCTCTCTAGTGTGCTGTATGCAGGAGAATATTCTTCATTATAACTGAAGTCCAAGGCCAGATGGCCTATGGATCTCAATGGACAAAGCCCCAGAACACTGAACACTTGTGACTATCGAATCTTAAAGCCTCCCCTGATAACACCAGGTAGAATTAGCCTATCTCCCACTTGTAGCCCCCAGTCCTGTCTCACTGTTCTACCTATATTTGATTCCATTCTGTCTCTTTCTAAGAGGTGGTATGATATTATGGTTAAAATCAAGGACTGTGGCCTAAGATGGCCCAGTTTTGAATCCTGGCTCCATCCCTTCTTACCTTTGTGACTTTGGACAAGTGTTTTAACCTCTCTGTGCTGCAGTAAGCTTGTCTATACAAAGGGAATAATAATAATTAAGAATAATAATAATAAGTCTGCCTCATGGTAATATTGTAAGGATTAAATGAGTTAATATGTGTAAAACACTTAGAAGAGAACCTGGTGCCTAGTAAGTGCCATTCAAAGGTTTGCTTTTATTTCTTGGGGCTAGGGAACAGGTTTTAATCAACCTTTCTAATCTCCCAAACCTAGCACAATGCCTGGCACATAATATGAGTATCTAACCTAGTTCTCAGGTTAGATAAAGCAATTCAGTGGTTATGAAGAGCAAATATCCCAGCCAGGTTTCAATGGAAAAACAAAATTATATATTTCTGTAACAACAATAACAAAAATGTATAAGAAATAAAATAAAGAAAAAAGGCTAGTTCACTGTAACAGGAAACAGAGTCTCAGTGGGATCTCCTTTCTATCAAACTAAAATGTCCTAGTAACCAATCTTTCAGAATCCCCTCCTGAAATACAGCAGCAGGCCAATTAATTAGTATGAAAGCTTAGTCAAAAGGACAATGCTACCTGGAGAACTAAGCAATTCAGTCATCCTTGCAGCATTTAATTAAGCCACAGACCATGGAACAACTTTGTTTGATAATTTAGAGCATACATTTCCACTGGAGCGTGTTTTCTGATTCAGGTCTTCTCTATGGTTGCTTTTCTGCTGCTTAAATGTGTTCTGAAATAGAGGGAAAAACAGCATGCTCTGCCCACACAGTGGTTCCAGCAGGGATAGACAACCAGGCTCTTGCCCATATTTATCAGGAAATTTGAGCCTATCTTCAGACACAAATACTGATTCACAGAACATTAGCTTTCCTACTCACTTTCCAGGAAACAGTCACTAGAACAAGTGGTAAGCTAGAGGAGGGAAAACTTTGGTGGCACTAGAGAACCTTAAATAATTTGGCACCCAACATGAATGTTTTGCTGCTCGTGGAAACCTAGCATAGGAGAGATGCACCTCAGTGTAGAGTGGTTGCTTCTCTCTTTGCATATTCTGGGGGCCTGACTCAGGTGGGTCGGGGGGGTCTAAGCTTTCAGCCCATCTGCACCTGCTGCATCTCAGCCTACATTGCTCTAAGTTCACGCAAATATGAATCTCCCATGGTACTGGCAAAACTACTCCGGATTAGAGCACAGCCTCTCCTGCCAAGATCCAGGAAGGATTAAATCCGTGAAGCCATGGAGAAGGACTCATTTTGGGAAAATCCACTCTTTCAGTCAAATTCAAAAGCCTGAGTCTGTGTTTGGTGCCCCTTGAAGCTCCATAATTGATAGCTATGACAAGGAATGAAATAAAATTTATTAAATTTAGCACAGTATATCATATCACTGGAGGAAAAAGAAAATTCCCTGGTGACTAGGCTAAGCTAGCTTTCTTAAGAATTGATTGTCATCCTGATTTGAACATGTTAATGGGAAGGGGAAGACTAAAGCCTCAGTAGGGGCATCTCTCATAGTCTATTGACCAACATGCAAGGCTCATGAAGAGAAATGTCTGGCTCTCATCGTTTTCTCACCAAAGGCCGTCCTATGTACCAGGAGCTTACAATAGAAAGCTGTTCCCTTCCCAGCCTCTCAAGGGGTCTTACTTCTACCTCCCACCCAGTTTTCTCAAGAGAAATGGCTCCAAATGAGAATCATTTGGTAGATGGGATGTGAACATCTGATTTAAAAAGCTGCTTACATGGAAACCCACCCACTGTTTTGAGAAGGCATAAGATATTTGAGGCTTATTCCCAGAACAAAATGACGAGATGGGCTTGGTGAGACTAAAAGAATAATAGATACCAAAATAAAAGAACAATACAAATGCCCCAAACAATGTATAGTCACAAATTCACAAAAATAATTTTGTTAAAAAAGAGAAACAAATTTAATGAAGGCACCAAAGAGTCTGAATCACTTTTGTAAAAAGTGAATTAAAATGCTTATATGCCACTCCCTCTAAGTAATCTGATTCTTCAGAATTTGATTTTTCAAAAGTCTTAATTTCATAAAGTACTTGTAGAGCTGACATTAAAGGTATGACAAAGAGTTCGTTGTTTTTATTTTTATAAAGGACAAGTGAAAGATGGTGGAAAATATGTGAAAGGATTAGTAATGGGCCTACTGAGGCTTAAACTAGCTAACATTTATTGAGCTAAATAAATGTTGATTTATTTATTGACCATAAGCTGCCTAGAACTCAATGTGACTCTATGGAATGGGAATATGCATAGCAAGGAAGATCATTACACCAATACTTATCAATCACTAGATTAGGTACCATGTAAGAAATATAAAAATGAGCATAGAACAATTCTTGCTCTTAAATAGCTTAAAATGTAGAAAGGAAGTCATCTCATCATTTGAAGTATTATAAGATACCTGAAAGCTATGAGGTTGGTTAAAATTCTAGGAGAGTACAAGGAGGAGGTTGAGAATACAAGGACATTCAAGCTAGCGTAGACAGGATGGGCAGCAAATAATAAAGATGGACCAATGAGGAGATGGACTAATGAGGAGGCAGAGGTACAAAGGAGAAAACCAAGGAAAGGATAGAGCAATTGTGAGCCGTCCAGTAGCTGCTTTAAGCTCAGGATGTCAAGCTCAGTGGAATAAAGGAAGATGAGCCTGGGAAAATAATTGGAACTTTATTCTCTAGGAAATTGCCAAGGGGACTGGGAGATATATTAAAAGATATTTGTTTTTGCTTCTGTTTTGTAACAGGGTAGTGACACAATTAGAAAATGCTTTGAGGAAGAGATTAGATTGTAATGAAAATCAAGTGAGACTGACATACCAATGATACCCCAGAGAGCAGCCAAGCCCTGGGGCCTGCAGACAATTTCACGCTTCACCCTTTTTCTCAAGGGTTGGAGAGGGAGCACCCCGCCATGCAGCTGATTGTGTAACAGTTGCTGTATTTTGGACGAGAGATCCTCCCACTCTTGCGCTCTTGGATAGGGGAAGACGGGGCTTCTCCACTCCACCAGGCGAGACCTCCCAGAGAATTTGGACATTGTTTTGATTCCTTCTGGTGGGACCTAGATTCAAATTGTGGCTACATGTGCTTGAGCAAGTTACCTGACCTCTTCATACCTCAGTTTCCTTCTCTTGTAAAAACAGCTTAGCACATTTGTTGCCATATGGTAAAAAACCAATAACTGGCAGCTGTGATTACACGTAGAGTCATAAAAAGTAGGTTCACTTTGGCTCCGTGAATATTCTTTTCAGTAAACCTACTTCATTTGCTATACAATCAGATAGATTTGCAGGTAATCTAAGAGAAATCTCAGCGCCAGTGAGTAAGGCATTAGCATTTTGAACTGTGATGTTACCAGACCAACAGAGCATGTTTAGGCAGAGTGGTGTCAACTGAAAGGCTCAGCTCTATGTGGATTCCCCCATTAAAATGCAGCAGCATGAAGCAGTTACTGTACTCTGTAAGCTCTTCCCTGAAAAGAGAAAAAACAGCCATGACTCATGGGCTGCTAGCTTATTCCACAAAAGGGGCTCTGGAATGATGCCTCTTTCTTTTACCCAGAATTACTTCTGCTGCTGTTCTATGTAGGTGATGAAGAAGCTCTAATTCTCATTGTTCTTAAGATTTATATTCTGAAGCTTGTCAGAAGTAGAGTGGAATTGATCATCTATCACTCTTTACCTTATCTGGCAGTGCTGCCCTGAGGCAAAATCCTGAGATTTTCTTTGCTGCTGCTCATCCCTGGCCCACCTTTCATCTCTTCTCTCTGGCATACTGCCTTTATGTGTATACTTTGCACATAGTCATCATATTTTTCCCCACCACATTTGTAGTCCAGCTTTCTTCTGGAATCCATCAGGCAGTGAAAATAATTGATCCCTGTTGTGTTCTTGTAAAGGTTGGAGAATAGAATCCTATTGGCCAACCTGGTCTGCTTGGCTACCAGCACTGTGATTCCTACCCGGGCTGGGAACTGTCAGAAGGAGGACTGTAAGCTTGGCCAAGCACTCAACAAAGACCTATGGACATCACATAAAATTGGGCAAGGAGCCCTGGTTATTGCTTTTCAACATCTGGCTCTTTCTTTGAATCTTTCTAAAAGGAATGGAAATGCAAATTGAAGCAAGACTTCATTCCCCTTGACATTGTGTATCTTTCCCTCAAAAATAACTTGACTTTGAGTTAGTTTATATGAGCTTTGCCACTTAACCTGACAAGTGACTAAAGGTTCTTTTCAAAATGTCTATTCACTTGTATGTGACCAATTTTTTTTGTTCTCCAATTTAATTCTGTTCATTAGAAACATAGGGGAAAAAATGATCATTATAATGGGCTTTATGGTAGGTGCAGAAAACCAGCAGGGAAGGTTGAGAAGTATAAGAACATTTAGGAAGTTAAATAAAGTTTGGATTTAACAAATGAAACTGGCAAGAAATTGCACAGAAAAAGCATTAAGAATACAGTTATTCATTGAAAATGAAAAAATGATTAAAGTTGACAGTAAAAAAAAAACAAAAACCCACATAACACCTTTGGGGAATAATAAGATGCTCAAAGAAAGCTTTAGAATTTATGTGTTCTTACTCCTGGTTTCTCTGCCCAAAAGGCATAAATGTTTAAATAATCCATAGGGATTGGCATAGCAGTACTAGTTCCCATTATGAAGAAGTCTAAAGAGAAATTCTGCAAAAAGAAATAGGTACTATACATGGAGTAGTTAGGAAAGAGAATACAAACTAGCCTATGAACCGGCCTCTGGCTAAGTTCACTGGTAGTGCAGTCTCCCTTACCTCTGTCTCCACAAACCTGACTCTGCAACAGCCTCGCGGTTGCCTCCACTTCCAAACCATCCTCCACCTGATTCCCATAGCCATCTTTTTTTTTTTTTTTTTTGAGACAGAGTCTCACTGTGTTGCCCGGGCTAGAGTGCCGTGGCGTCATCCTAGCTCACAGCAACCTCAAACTCCTGGGCTCAAGCGATCCTCCTGCCTCAGCCTCCCGAGTAGCTGGGACTACAGGCATGTGCCACCATGCCCGGCTAATTTTTTTTTTTCTATGTATTTTTAGTTGTCCAATTAATTTCTTTCTATTTTTAGTAGAGACGGGGGTCTCACTCTTGCTCAGGCTGGTTTCGAACTCCTGAGCTCAAACAATCCGCCTGCCTCGGCCTCCCAGAGAGCTAGGATTACAGGCGTGAGCCACTGCGCCCAGCCCATAGCCATCTTTTTAAAGCAGTACTTTCGCTGTGGCAGTATCCTACTCGAGAGCTACTTGTAGCTCTCTGTCTATATTTTGAGAGTCTGAATAATCTGTCTACACCCTACCCATACCCAGCCTTAGTTCAAACCCTTCCCAACACAGACTTTCTGATTCAATCCATTCTCTCTTCCTATCCCTCACCTCTAGGCAGATGCCAGCCTGGTTCGACTCTACCAAAATAGATCTACCCAGGTTGAGGTAAAACAATAGCTTTATCCTAATTAAATACTTCTCTGATTAAAGGAGCAAAGAGATTCATGCCTCTGCTTTCCCATATGGCTCCTACCCACAGCTGGTTTGTCACTTCTGAAACTTCGTGTCTTAATTACCTTGGGCCACACTTGTTCCACTCCTGCTTCTACAAAACAGCCTGCTGAATTAGGAAGAATGGATAAAAAAAAAAAAAAAAAAAAAATTCATCTCAGGAAAGTCTGGCATTGGCTAACTTTTCCTGACAGTCCTCATTCTTAATCTTTTTTTCTCTGGTTCCAGACCTTTCAGAAATATATCTTTCATTTCTAAACTTTGTGTTTTCACATCTCTCTTTAACATTCACTTAATTCCTCTCTCTCTCATATCGTTTGCCCTTCTCCTCCCTTCTTTCGTCCCTTGCTTTAATATTCTTCCTTCCCACTTTTCCATCCTACTTCCTCCCCCATTAATTTTGGAGCCTCTTGCCTCCTACTTTCAAGTGCTTATTCTTGACAGCAGTGTGGGAGCCCAAACTTACAAAGGTGATGCTATTTACCTGTCTCTTTTTAATTGTCATATCACCAAAGGCTGTGTGTGCCAGACATCCCAGGTGCAGTGAGACCAGACTGGCAGGTGAGGCTAGAATGAGCAGCACATCCACAGGGCCAGAGGAAGACCTGCCAAAAAACAACACTGAATTCAAGTGGAGAATGCAGCTGTTGCCGTCACAAATATTAGACAAGGGAGAAACTGTGTGGGAGTCTTTTCAAAACTGGAAACTTGCATTTGAAAAAAAATACAGTGCTTTAAAAGTCACCATGTTTAAATCCTCCCTGGAACCCATCTAACTCTGGAGTTGGGAACAGCCTATTGTAAGAAAAAGGAATGAAAATTCTAACTCCTAAAAAAAAAAAAAGAAAGAAAAGAAAAAGTTAAAAACAAGATCTTGTAAAATCTTCACATCCTATTGAGAATTATACCATTATATAATACCAGTGCTATAAAATATGTAGTGTTAGTGACCAACTATTAACTTCTCTGATGAGCTTAATTTTAGTGTGACTAATACACTGCAGGTTTTCTTTAATCTAATATTTATCAAGCCCCTATAATGCATAAAATTCTATAGAGTCTATTAAACCATTTTATATGAATAACTGTTTTAAAGTTTGTAGCTCTCGATATCCTATAATATTTTGTATTGTGTGAACATACAGTTTGAACGTGCAGCTTTTTGAGTATGTGTGTGTGGTGTGTGCATATGTTTACATGTTTTACCTCTCCCCTTCAGACTGATGCTGCTGGTTTCACATTGCTGAGTGCACTCTGAGCCTGTATTGTTTTTTTGTTAACATATCAACAGGGTGGCTAATGACTGCTAAGTGAGAAGGGTGGCAAAACCCCTTCATTTCCCAAATAAATTGAGGTTTTCTCTGGATTGAGGAAACAATAGAAAAAGTCTTGACATGTGAATTTTATACAAAACAAATGAAATAAATTACATCATTGTTCAACACCATCTCTCAAGGAAGGAATTACTGCAGTGAGCAAAAAAAAAAACTGAGCCAATTATGTAGCAGGCATCAAACCGGGCATGTTCACAAATGTTGATTTATTGAACCTTCACAACAACTCAGAGACAGTGTAATTATTCTCCTTTTTTCAATCTTGAGGAAACTGAGGCCCATGAATGTCGAGTTTACAGAGATAATAAATGAGACAGCCAATATTTAAACCCAGGTATCCTGGACTCCAAATCACATACTCTTTTGCATTATACATACCTTTGAATATGAATTTGCCTCAGTTTCTTCTCTAATGATGTCAGGCCAAATTGGTCTTGTGGTGAAAGTGACTTACATAATGGGCAGAATTTCAATTCGACTGTATTCTGTACCTGAGAAATTTCAGTCAATATGTGATATCTCCAGAAGATTCAATACCAGTAGTTCTTGTTTTCCATTGTTTGGAGAAAGTTACTTTAAAATATATAAAAACTCTTAGAGACCTACTTTCTAAAAAAAAAAAAAAATGTGGAGATTTGAATTCTTTTTTCGTTCTGTTATTTGGGTGACTGAAACTGGCAGCACCAATAAAACTTGGTTTCTGACAGTGTCTTTTATATTGTAATTGAAACATTTTTCTTTCCTTCAAGTTCATTGCTTACCATTCTCAAGAAACTGAAATGAAATTTCATTCAGATCTTTTTACGTTGTTGCATCTTGATAGACTTTTTAAAGGTGCAATAATCCAATGGCAGTTCTTACAGATACGTGTCCCCAAGGGAGTTATTAGCTTAAACACTGGTATACTTTCTAGGCAAGTGTTTGGTTTTAGCTTTCCCAGTGTAGTTGTTCATTTATTTTTAATTAAAGACTTCACCTTCAAATCTGCTACAAAATTTTTGTTGATAACAATGGAATCTCTATATGTGGAATGATGGAGAAAAATATTGCCATCAAGTTAGTTTTCTTTATATGTCAAGCGGTGTTATTGGAACAAGCAGAGCCAACTTTCAATCAGAGGAGGGCAGTCCTCCTGTGTGCTCCATGCTTCCTTTTCCATGACATCCCATTTGTACTTGCGCCTCCTAACACCCAAAGGTGGACCATCTCTTACAATTATTCCCTTTGTGGTCTATTTGCATTAAAAAGAAAGACAATTAGCTAATAAAATACTAATGTAATTGGAGAGAAGGGCTCCTATCCTGAGGCTTACTAACATAAGGACATTTCGGAGGTTACCTCCTGAGACATCCAGTTTTCTACCAAAAAGAATAGCTCTATGGTGTGAATTTTAAACCAACTCCAAAGAAGGCAGGCAGCACAGCATGGAATAGACATAATTTTGATGTGTTAGACTTTTGAGCTGCCTCACTCATCACATCTCTGAGACAGTCACCTAAATAATACCTCCACATGTGGGAGGCCCTAACACAACTTTCTTCCACCGGAGGAGAAGGGGCAGCTTGTCAAAACAACCAAAAATTCTACTTTAGGACTTTTAATAGAAGTCTAACCAAAGCATGGGGAGGAGGGGAAGGAAGTTGCCCCCTCCCCAATTGCCCCCACCTCTTCACAATTCAACAAGAACAGATTTTATTTCAGGCCTTATAGTTTTGCCCCAGACTTTTCTTTGCAGCCACACCTATTTTATCTCCAGCCCACTAATTGTACCACCCTATCTTACGCTTCCTCTACACCTGTGTGTCCATGACACAGAAGAGTTTTAACTAAGTGTGCATGGAGATGACAAACCCGGACCAAGGCATTTGACCTTTGGCAAATGAATGCGTGCTTTATTTACCCACACACATCCTTGGCCCTCCTGTTTCACTTCCGCTGCGAATTGGTGCCTAAGTAGCCTAAGGCATGAGAGCAGTCTCTGGGCTTTCAGCTGTGGTTTTTCAATCTTGCCTGTCACTGACTAACGCGCTGCGCCCTGCCGCATCTCGTTTGAGGATGTAGCCCAGGCCTGGCATGCTGCGGCGACTGAGTCAGTGCATGGCACAGCTGTTCGAGAATCGCCTCTTTTTGGGAGTGCACACAGCCTCTCAATTGTGAGGAAAGAAGCCTGTTAAAAACCCACAGAGGTTGGATTTTCTTAGTGGATGCTTGCATTTTCGCTGGTTCCTGATGCACACACCTTGAGATCAGAATTGTGGCAGGTCGGGCTGAGAGCAAACTGTTTCGGTTCAAGTTACTAAGCTCAGAGGATGAATTGTGCTTAATATTATCAGAATGAAAGGAGAGCGGTGGGGAAGGATTGTCATCCTCATCATTAATATAACTGGGTGATTATAGACCCTTTCCCAGGAGAAAATCAGACTGTAGCTGGCCATTGAAATATAAAACAGAATCCTGAAGAAGGCTGGCACACAATCTGTGCTTTGTAGCTAAGAATAGCAAGGTTAATTACCGAAGGGAGTGACAGAAACAGGAAAGCAGCAATCGCACCAAACAGAAGTCGCTGCAGCGGTAGTTCTAAAATAATTGGTAACAAGGGCTAACCTTGGAGTTGTCAAAACATTAACTCTTGAGGGATGGAAGTTGGGGAGGAGAGAGAAAGAGAGGGAGAAGCATACAAGCAGAGGTCACTTGTGATTTCAAATGAAGGATAACTGCTTGTCAACCCAAATCATATTCTAAGACTTTAATTATATCTGTCAGAATATGACTAAGCCTCCTTAAATTCAGCGTGTGTGATATTCAGACATACTCATATAATTCTATCTCATACTTGTTCACTGGCAAGCACTAAATACTATAATAAAAGCAGAGTGTTTATGCTAAACAAATAAGTAAACACTTCTCACAATAAAAGTCTGAATAATCCCTAGTTAATGGATTTTCTTATCCTATAAGTCTCCCATATATAACAATATCACAGATAGAATGAAACTACGTAAGAAAATAGGTGTTTAAAGATATGTTAATGTTTAAGATAGCACAATAAGGTTTACCTTTACTCAAAATAAGTTTTCTAAGCATTTAGTATTTTTTCCTTATGATAATCCTAGGCCAAATTTTATGATCTTTATCAGAATGATAGCTGCTATTGTATTTACGTTCATCTTTCACTTTTAGTCATCTCTAATTGCACAGACAGAAAAATTTTGGCTCAGGCATGAAGATTAGCAGTGAGGAATAAAATATTTAAAACTGGAAATGGGTTTCTAAAAGGAAGTTTTTTCATCTTTTTCTTAATGTTTTTTGGATTAATCTTTGTGATATTTTCTTCATTTGCTTTGCTGGAAAACGGGAATGAGGGCTACTCTAGCCCTGTGGGTATGCGCCCTCCTTCGTAGAAGGCTCAGAATTCCAACCATTCTCACTTTATTATTATCACTGTGATTATTTTCATCATCATTATTATTATTTGAACATCTACTATGTGGTAGATGAACTAGAATATTAGTGTGTGAATTATAACTTGTAATAGGTTGATATTAGTACCTGTATTGGAACGGTGAGAGGACTAAGGCTAAAGGAGTTTTAGTATTTCATTGAAAAATATATAACAACCATTAATAAGCAGCCAAACTAAGATTCAGATGTAGAAACCCATAGTTTTCCCAAACACCCTGCTAATCTTTATTTAAAATTTTCGATGTTATGATTATGAATTCTAACTTCCTTAATACTATTAGCATTAAGTATCTATATTTATTTTTAATATTTAGAATTAAGTTACTCATAACAATATTTTCTGTATTCCTTAATGTGAAAACCTGTTTGGAGGAGCTGCCCAACTTCACATATATTGTGGTTTCTTCAATAAGGAAAGCCTGTTGCAGCCCCTAACCTCATGGCAAATTATGGGGTTCAGGATACACTACCACTGAAATATGGTGCTTTGGCATATTAAATATTTTAAACTGAAGGAACTTGAGAAAGAACATGTGGAGGAAGGTCTCTGTGACCTTCTCCACACCCTTCTTCCCTGAAGCAGGTCATAAAACCTAGGAAGGATTTTCTGATCTTTCCCTGAAGCAAGTCACAAGACCCTCATGTGAGAAGTGCCCTCTCTATAACCAGAGGAAAGGAATATTCTTAATTCAGAAGATGAAGTGTTGCAGAGAAAAATCTGAACAAACAGTCCTTGCCAAGCTTCCCCCAGTTTATTACCATTAGATCAT
This sequence comes from Propithecus coquereli, assembly GCF_000956105.1. NCBI lineage: Eukaryota > Metazoa > Chordata > Mammalia > Primates > Indriidae > Propithecus > Propithecus coquereli. The sequence goes on along the minus strand of NW_012148886.1, from coordinate 488,183 downwards.
ACTCTTTCATTGGCCTATCAATTTCTCCATGACTGTCCACTCTCCATCAAACCTAGCACACAAATATGTAGGTTTAACTGTTTCTTTGGATTTTAATTTTCTTGTGAAAATTAAGACTCCCATGTCTCATGAAACTTATATTAAATAAATTTGCATGCTTTCCTTTTATTAATCTGCTTTTGTTTTAGATGCCTCAGCCAGGAACCTAGGATGGATAGAGAAAAAGGTATTTTTTTCCTCCCCTACACAAACATTTTCTAGAGACAACGGGATGAATAATTACTACTAAGAAGTAGAGTGAGGGGTTGCAAATTATCTTCCAGATCACTCCAATTCTCCTTCCCTTATTTAGAAAATAATTTATATATAAGACAAAGAAAAGCATAATATACGTTCTCCATTCTCAGAAAGTTTCTGAACCAGATCAAGTAGCCCTCAACAGAATGTATTAGTTTATACATTTGTTTTATGTAGCACTTTTTGTCGGTCTGCTCTTACTTCCATTCTCCACCCCTTTCTTTGCTCTGCTCTGCTACACATCATGGGAAACTACATGTGTCGGGCCAGGCTGCCTTTTGGCTGCAGGACAGGCTCCATCAGTGGCATGTGCTGTAGGAGGGAAGAGCTGATGAGAAGTCAGGACATTTCTCTCAACCTCTTTCTATGCTTATGGCAGATGCATCTCCTCTGTGGTTCTGGTTCCTGTGGGACTGCCCCTGCACTGTCCCATTTGCCACCAGAAGCTCCGCACCATGGGTGTAGCTCCCACTGTATGGCCTCAGCTGCTGGACTTTGGCCAGATTGTTCCAATATTTGCAGGTCCCAGGGCAAGGGTACAAAAGGAAGCCCATAGCTCCGTGTCTAATGTTTACAAGTTATAAATCAAATGCAAACTCTTAAGGGGTTTTCTATTTTTTTCTATGTCGACAAATATGTCTTTATGATAACATTTTTAAAAAAATCACTTGCTTGGAAATCCATAAGATAAACACCACTTTCTTTTGCTCATTATGGAGGGGACTGGAGGATAGAGACTCTCACTTCCCATACCCAAGGCTCAGTTACTCAGCCACCTATCAGTCCTCCCCCATGCCCACTGTCTGGGAACTGCGAGAATCTTCTGAATGCTCCTTCTTATGCCAACTAGTTTAAGACAAGAATTCTCTGCCCACAGGTGTCCCCAGTTTCCCAGCCTGACTGGTGTTGACCCTTTAAGTTCCTCAAAGGAAGCTGAGGCTGGAAGTCCAGGTTCAAATTTAGAATTTTCAGACTCTTTGGTTTCAGACTTGTGACCCATACCTAGTCTCTTTCTCTTGGCTCTATTCCACGCTGTAAAGAGCCTTGAGTGCATTCATATGGACAATCTGGGCCCTACACCCAAACTCTATCCACTTTCTTCCCCACCTATAAATAGCTGCCTGCTTTTGGTCACCTTGTGGCTCTGTGGTTCTGTGCTGTTAAGGGAGGATAGACTCAGGGAAAAGGACCTTTCAGACCCTGGAGACAGACTTCCTTGGGTAAGGAAACCCAAGGACCTGCCTACCTGGAGCATGATTTAGAAGGGGGTTTATGTCTTCTTGGCCCAGGGATTTCTTCTGTAGGCAAGAACATGGCTGGGGAGAAACAGAGTGGTGTCTTCTAGACTGTGGAGCCCAGATCAGGGTTCCACCTTGCCCAGCTCTAAGAGTACCACCAATTTTGATGGTTTCCCAAGAACAGTAGTGGTGGCATCTTCCTACTATTGCTAATCTCTTGGTTACCTCACTGTCCCCTGTTGTTTCTTCAGTTCTTTCCTCATCTGTTTAACCAATTTCCTATATTAAATTTCCACTCCTGGAAACACCTAGAGAGGTTTCTGTTTTCCTGATTATACCCTGGTTGATATAGCTTGTTTAAAAACTTGTTTTAAAGTGTTAGATTGCAGTGTTATTTTCTGTGCATTGTATGTTGGGTTTATCCAAACTACAGAGAATCAGCTCTGTCGCAAAGACAGATTCAGAGGTATAAAATGTTTTCTGACAATCTAAATCTTTTCCTAACACATGCACATTTCATAAGTCATATTTCAAAAGGCATTGTATATTTAGCTCTACCTAAATTTGCATGTGGAGTTACAAGGTAAATAGGACAGATGGGAAAAAATAGAAGTGGAATATTTCAACATGCCAGGCAGAGGGGCAGGAATGTGAAAGTGATACAACTAAATGCTCCTTCTTACCTAATATAGAGCCTTTGATGGCAAGCTGCAGCCTTGGGGTTCTCTACAATCCACTCCGACACTTCCCACATTGGATCTTTTTCACGTGTCATTCTACTAGGGCAGTGCACTGTTAGCTCTTAAAATAAGACTTACACATATGGTACTTATATAATGAAGATAAAACCCGTGCAGTGAGGCTGGAAATGTTCACATTTGATTTCTTGATAATGCTTGAGGAGAGATACTGCCTGAGTTATGTAACAATTCAATTCCTAGTTGTTTTTTCTTTTTTTTTCCTGGAAGGCACAAATATTTGACATACATCTGACTGCTGATCTTTGTCCTTGTTTGCTAAAAAATAATATTTTGTGCTTTAAAACATCCTGATTTCAATGATAATACATACTCTATATTGTTATATTCTATATCACCTTGTCCAGTTATCACCGATAAAATCATTACTGAGAAAAATCAAGGATTGACTTGGTGATGTTCTGTCATTTCTGTTTCTGTGCCTTTGCCTGTAACTCTCTCTCACTGCAGCAAGCCTGCTCTGACTGACTTGGTAGACACTGCCAAGACTTAGCAACAGAGGGAAACGGAAAGTAATCAACTTTACTGCCTGATGTTACTAAAAACTGCAGCCCATTTTCAATTATCCGTGTCAGTAGATGTAGGGATCTTTGAAATCCAGATCTAATCTATAAATAACAAAGTAACAAGAGAAACAAAACAATGGAGCTTCATTTGATCAATAGTTGCAGTCTTTTCTTGTATGTTTTAGTCAGGATTTCTAGAGTAGTCATCACAATGCCTTCTAATTAAAAAACAGATTCAGCTCAGGTCAGGACAGTGGCTGGTAGAGCTGAATCGAGAAATTGGTCTTCATTTTTAGGTAAATGGGCTTCCTGCTTACCTCAGGATCTCCATATTGAATTTCCTTTTCTCCTGGAAAATGTGGGAAGGGCAACCAGAAAACCTGAGGCTTCTTACCACAGTGCCAGGCTGCCTATGGTATTGACGGGAAGAGTAAAAAGCCTGCTCCAAAGGCTAAGCAAAAGGTCATGTTACTGGGGAACAATAACGTTTAACACCTTAAATCCACCCAGTAGAGGGAGGGAAGCGTGAGAGGTGACTGCACATGTCGCTATGGTACTCCTCTACCCTGGGAGCAGATGCTGCCTCATGCAAACACCAAGGCAGGAAACACAGTCCTCTCAACACTTGCACCTGAGCTGTTAAAGATGTGTAATATTCTACCTTTACTTTTTTTTTTATTTCAGCATATTATGGGGGTACAGATGATTAGGTTACATATGATGCCCTTGCTCCCGCCACCAAGTCCGAGCTTCAGGTGTGTCCATCCCCTGGGAGGTGCACATCACACTCATTGTTTGTGCATATGCCTGTCCCCTCCTCCCTTCTCCCCCCGCCCCTGCCCAACATCCAATAGATATTATTCTTATATGTGCACTTAAGGGTTGATCAGTGAAACCAATTTGATGGTGAGTACATGCGGTGCTTGTTTTTCCATTCTTGGGATACCTCACTTAGTAGAATGTGTTCCAGCACTTTCCAGGAGAATATAAGAGGTGCTATATCTCTGTTGTTTCTTAAAGCTGAATAGTACTCCATGGTATACATATACCACAGTTTATTAATCCACTCATGTATTGATGGACATTTTGGTTGTTCCCACATCTTTGCAATTGTGAATTGTGCTGCTATGAAC
>NW_012148886.1:479191-483351 GCF_000956105.1 Propithecus coquereli | reverse complement strand
TTACCAGACTTCAAACTCTATTACAAAGCTGTAATAATCAGATCAGCTTGGTACTGGCACAAAAACAGAGCCATTGACCAGTGGAACAGAACTGAGAACCCAGATATAAAACCATCCTCATATAGCCATCTAATCTTTGACAAACGAGACAAAAACATACACTGGGGAAAAGAATCTTTATACCTTTACTTTTGACAGTAGTTGCACCATTTTTAATAACATTAGAAAAGGAAAATCAATAACCAACAAACCATACAATCCACCACACTGCCGTGAAGAGCTGATTGTTTATATTTATTGTCTCTAATTGTTTGTACTGTTCCAAATGTTGACATAGCCTCCTTATTCATATGTGGGGGCCAGACATGTGGGGGACAGATTCATATGTCTATGAATGAGGAAATCTTGTTGACATCTTGAATGTGAAAATATATGTCCTACTCGATGGACTAGTGGCATAATGTTTGCATATGTAGAATGGTTTATAATCTGTTCCAGCTGGTCTGTATAGTTATGTTATCCTTATTGCTTCTGTTGGCATTTAAGCTAAACAATAAATTGTGCTTTGTCAGTGACTCTCATCAAACATGTAACCTTTTGTCATAATATTCATATTAACTAAGTTCATGAATATCCAAAGTGAGATAGGGTTATTATTGCTAATAGCTGTAATAAGTACAATGGACAGAATTGCACTGCAAATTTCAAGGAATTAAATAGACCCATGAAGGTTAATCATGGTGAATAACTAGTATGAATGGTTATTTCCTAGCGAAAAGTCTCATCAGTATTTCCATCTCATCATTTTTTACTCGTTTATTTTATCTTTGCTTTCTTATCCCACTTCTCTCCATCTCCCAAATGCACATTTTGGGACATGACAACATTTTTCTAGTGGTAATATGAATTGATGTCTTCCTTAGAAATAATTAGAGCTGTACACATGTCAGAAAATTATGAGACGGAGTGTCTTTCAACACAAGTAATGTTCCAGCACAGGAGGCGATGGAAACGCATTATCTGAAAATTACTCCATATAAAGTGAATAGTCGTGTTCTCACTTGAGTTCTTTGGAAACAGATGGCCACTCTCTTAGAAATAAAAATAATTCTCCTTACTTACCAAGCTTTTATTTCAAAATATGTTCACTTGAATTATGTCATGTTATCCTCATATCATTCCTATAAGGAAAATAGAGATCAAGATATGATACTTTACGGAGCCCTTAGCTGAAAAGTCCAAACCCAGCCTCTGAACTTGTCATTATTTTCAGGGGATCTCTTGGCTCCCTAAGTTCCATACTAGGATTAAGACTGATCCATTTATAGACATTGTTTTTCTGAGTGAGAATTTGCTGCTGCCTTTTAAAAAGTTGTTAAAGTGCCTGTCAACAGAGAACAGAGTTCTATTATATTATAGGCTTATATTATCGTCTAGCCACATTGAAGCATCACTTGGCTGGACTCCCATCTCTTTCAGACTTTCACTGAGGGATAAACGCAGCCTAATTGATGCACAGCTGCACCAAATGCATCAATAGTTCAAACTGCAAAGTTTGGTCAGCAACCCTTGGTGCTGAGTTTTGTCGTTGTGGTAACAGCAGAGGTCAAGGAGGGTGTTTGTCAATGTGTGAAGTCAATAGAACCAATATATATTAGCCTAATAGATGTTAAGAAAATTCCATTCTGTAAATGACTTCCTGCTTTCCACTAATTTCATACCACAAACCACTTAGAAAAGCTTAAGAAAACTTCTACATTAAGAAAACATGCTTCGAGAAGGCTTTTTGATGTTACACTACTAAAAGTATACTCATTTCCTATCATTGAGATATGAGGGAGGCAAAAGTGATAGCTCAGAACTTTTCTTCCTCAGCAATAAGGTTACTAAAGCTGGAGGGCTGGGTGGGGGTGGAGGTCTATTCGTTTCCAAAGGCATTAAATGGGAGGACAACATAACATTTCCAAAAAATGGTTCACAAATCATAAAAGATGAACTCAGAAAGAAGGGCATCAGTTGATAATTAGGAGCTCTTTAAAATGGGAGAAGTAGCCAAGCAAATGAACACTGAAAAGCCACCTATAGTTGAAATAAAAATAGAAAATTTGGTTTTATTTATGATGCACATTTTTAAATAAGAAAAATACATTCAAAATAGATTTCTCTCAAATTATGTTTTTTTATCTGTATCATTTTTGCCATTATTTTTTTCCTTTGCATAGAGAGAGTGCAAAGAACTTGGCCTTACAAAGAGAGACTTGATGATTTGAAATCCTACTCCATCATTTACTAAGTATGTTTACTTTTGTTACTTGGGTTCTTGGAGTTTTTGTTCTCATGCCATTCTGGAGTTATTATAAGAGTCACGTGAGACCACACATGTAGGCACTCAGTGTTACTAAATTCCTTTCTCTTATAAAACAACAATTACATTGGAAAGTTGTTAAAAATGACAAGGAAGACTTGTCATTTCAATAGGGGAGAGGGAATATTGCAATAGGAAAGAGAGATTGAACTCAACTCTGCTGAAACAAAAAGTGAATGCTGGGGTGAGCTAATGGAACACCAGTGGTCACAGAGGGAGTTGGTCAAGGTGATTTGGCCATCCATGTGCTAATTGTTAGACTCCAGCCCTCCCAAAGAGACTGGGAGATATAATAGAAGCATTGTCTTTCTTTTTAAATTTTTTAAAATTGTCAGTTATTATGGATATGTATAGTTGTACATATTTATGGGGTACATGTGAAATTTTGATATGAGCATACAATGTGTGATGATCAATTCAGGATAATTGGGGTATCCATTACCTCAAGCATTTATCATTTCTTTGTGTTAGGAACATTCTAATTCCACTCTTCTAGTTATTTTGAAATGAATAATAAATTATTGTTAGTTGTAGTCACCCCGTTTTGCTACCAAACACTATATCTTATTCCTTTTATCTAATTGTGTTTTTGTACCCATTAACCTGCTCCTCTTTATCCTCCTCCTCCCTATTACCTTTCCCAACCCCTGGAAACACCATCATTCTCCTCTCTATCTTCGTGGTATCATTTTTTAGCTCCTACATATGAGTGAGAACATGTAATATTTATTTTTCTGTGGCTGACTTATTTCACTTAACATAATGTGCTGCAGTAACCATCCATGTTGTTGCAAATGACAGGATTTTATTCCTTTTTATGACTGAATAATATTCCATTGTGTATATTTACCACATTTTCTTTATCCACTCATCCATTAATGGACACTGAAGTTAATTTCATATCTTGGCTATTGTGAATAGTGCTGCAATAAACATGGGAGTGAAGATATCACTTTGATTTTTTTCCTTTCTTTTGGATATATACCCAGCAGTGGGATTGCTGGATCATATGGTACTTCTATTTTTAATTTTTTGAGGAACCTCCATACTGTTTTCCACAGTGGCTGTACTAATTTACATTCCTACCAACAGTGTAGAAGGGTTCCCCTTTCTCTACATTCTTCCCAGCATCCATTATTGCCTGTCTTTTTGATAAAAGCCATTTTAACTTGGATGGGATGTTATCTCACTATAGTTTTGATCTGCATTTCTCTGATGATTAGCAATGTTGACTATTTTTAATATATCTGTTGGATATTTTTATGTCTTCTTTTGAGAAATGTCTGTTCAGATATTTTGCCCATTTTTAATGGGATTATTTTGTGTGTGTTTTTTTTTGTTGTTGTTGTTATCAAGTTGCTTGAGCTCCTTATATAATATGATTATTCATCCTTTGTTAGATTGGTAGTTTGCAAATATTTTCTTCCATTCTGTGGGTTGTCTCTTCACTTTGTTGATTGCTTCCTTTGCTGTGCAGAAGCTTTTTAGTTTGATGTGATCCTACTTGTCCATTTTTGCTTTGGTTGCCTGTGCTCTTGAGATTTTACTCAACAAATCTTTGCCCAGACCAATGTCTAGTAGTTTCATAGTTTCAAGTCTTACATTTACATCTTTAATCCATTTTGCTTTGATTTTTGTAAATGGTGAGAGATAGGTGTCTAGTTTTATTCCTCTTTATGTGGATATCCAGGTTTCCCAACACCATTTATTGAAGAGATTTATCCTTTCCCCAATGTATGTTCTTTGCACCTTTGTTGAAAATGAGTTGACTGTAAATGTGTGAAACTATTTCTGG
>NW_012148886.1:471167-477166 GCF_000956105.1 Propithecus coquereli | reverse complement strand
TTAAAAAATTAAGAAAAAGTTATGTCATGAATGCATAAAATATATATAGATACTGTTCTATTACTTGCTACCATAAAATATACACAAGTCTATTATAGAAAGTTAAAATATTTCAAGATGAACACAAACACAGATCATACATGGCATTATTCATTGTCAAGAGAAGTGTAAACAAACATAAAAATGCAGTATTAAAACATAACTGCATAAAATTAACTGTAGTATGTAATTTTGTAGCCACTTCTTATTGCTGTTGCAGTAAACTCAACTGTTGCAAGTGTCTGCTTAAAGCACCATATAACACTAATCATCTACGTGAAAAGCAGTTTGTCTCTCCAGTAAATTGGGTACTACAGTAAATAATCATTTCTCATTGTTCTTCTGTATTTTTCATTGTGTTTAACACAATACTGTTATCCTTGAATAACATGATGGGACCCATACAAAGTACCACTAGTGATGCTAGAAATGCTCCCAAGAAGAAAAGTCATGACATTACAAGAAAAAGTTGAATTACTTGATATATATCATAGATTGAGGTCTGTAGCTGTTAGTAGCCCACCATTTCAAGATAAATGAATCTAGCATAAGGAATATTATAAAAAAAGAAAAGGAGTTGCATGAAGCTATAGCTGCAGCTTTGCCAGTGAGCATAAAAATGTTGCACTTTTTGCAAAATACCTTTTTATCTCACATTGAAACTGCAGCTTCTATGTGAGTGCAGGACTGCTATAAGAAATGCGTACCTATAGACTCTAATATGATTTCAAAAAAAAGCAAAGTTATTATATGACAATTTAAAGTAAAACGAAGGTGAAAATCAAGCTGGTGTGACCAAGAGACCGCAGACGAGTTCCCAGCTGCCATTAAGAAGTTAATTGAGGAGGAAAGATATCTGACTGAACAGGTTTTTAATGTAGTCAAAAGTGTCCTATTCTGGTAAAAAAATGCCACAAAGGACATTTATTAGTAAGAAAGAGAAGTGAGCACCAGATTTAGGGCAGGAAGGAATAGGCTAACTCTACTATTTTGTGCAAAAGCAGTTGGGTTTATGGTCAGGAGTGCCCTTCTCTATAAAGCTGCTAATCTTTGAGACTTAGAAGGAAGAGATAAACACACACTGTGCCTGTTTTTCATTGGTTATACAACAAGAACACCTGGACAATGAGAACTCCTTTTCTGGATTGGTTCCACTGATGCTTTGTCCCTGAAGTTAGGAAGTACCTTGCCAGTAAAGCACTGCCTTTCAAAGTTCTTTTGATATTGAACAATGCCCCTGGCCATCCAGAACCCCGTGAGTTCAAAACCAAAGATGTTGAAGTGGTCTACTCACCCTCAAATATGTTTGTAATTCAGCTTCTAGATCAGGGGGTCATAAGGACCTTTAAGGTTCATTACACACAGCACTCTATGGAAAGAATTGTCACCACTATTGAAGAAAACCACAATGGAGAGAATATCATGGAAGTCTGGAAGGTTTATACCATTGGAGATGCCATTGTTGTAGAAAAAGACATGAATGCCATCACACCAGAAAAATAAGTTCATGCTGATAAAATTGTGTCTAGATGTTGTATATGACTTCACAGGATTTATAACAGAGCCAATCAAGGAAATCATGAAAGAGATTGACGTTATGGCAAAAAAAAAAAAAAAAGTTGAGGGGTGAAGGGTTTCAAGATATAGATCTTGGAAAAATTCAAAAGCTAATAGACACCACACCAGAGAAATTAACGGAAAACCATCTGATGGAGATGAGTGCTTCCGAATCACTGCCGTATGATGAGGAAAAAGATGTAGAAGAAGCAGTGCCAGAAAACAGATTGACATTAGACAATAATTGCTGTCATTATTTTCACAATTTTGCCCTTTGGAATGCAGCCGTTAATAGCATAGAACTGGTGGAAGGGTTCCAGTTATTCAAGACTGCTGTTGACTTCTTTCATGACATGGACCCTTCAATGATATGGGCACTGAATGAATCTAAAGCACTAAATGTTGGAAGAAGAATTAATGCCATATGGAAACACTTTTAGAGAAACAAAAAAGCCAAAAAGTCAGATAGAAATTACAATGTATTTCAGCAGAGTTGTGCAGAGTGCCCCTGCCTCTTCTGTCTCCCCTTTCACCTCCTCTGCCTCTGCCACCCCTGAGAAAGCAAGACCAGCCCCTCCTCTTCCTCCTTCTCCTCCTCAGCATGAAGATGATGAGGATGAAGACCTTTATGATGATCCACTTCCACTTAAAATTTTGTAAAGCTGAAGGGAAATTGAGGCTGTCTCGGTCACCCTTCCTCTTACTAGCTGTGTCCTGTATATCCTCACATTCAATATTCTTCCTTCTCACAAATTTTTGGCATCTATTCAGTTTCGATCCCTTAATGGTCCATCTCACCTTTTTTCCCCTCGTTTTTACTCTATGCCTTCTGTCATAAACAATAATAGACATTATTTTAAAATTGCTCATAAAACTGACCTATCTCCAAAAGGACCCTCTCTTTTTAATGGAATGCCTGGGGAAAGTGGCTTTTATTTTTTTTTAGAGCTGGGGATTTGGTTTAGTCATTAAATGGGAGCCCATCATTAGCTTAATAGTAATCACCTCCTATGAATTATGATTCTTCTCTGAAAGATGCTTTCCTTGAACTCAGAGTGCTTTCTAGGACTCCAAGCTTCTCTACACAATAATTGCTCTCAGAGCTCTAACTCCATTATGGGGCCACCTTAACAATTTTAACTGCTTTCAACTTTTCTTTCTCTTTTCTTTCTTTTAGTAATCTTAGTCTAAGCAAAAATTTCAACCAAAATATATTTTTTAAAAAGGAGGTTATACAATCATTTTCTCATTTCCAAGTTAAACCAAATTTCTGCTACTCTTAGTTTATAACTGAAAAGTAAAGCAAGTTGAATTTTTAATACTTGAGTTGTTGCTCTTATAGATTTTTCCCCTAAAAAAAATCATGATTATGTTAAGTAGATAATTAAATCATCATGGAAAACCCCGTTTATTTTCTACAACCTTTGAATCAAGACAAAAATATAACATCCACATGACCTGAACACATTCAGTAAGTAAATGTCCCTGATTTCAGGACTTTAAAGACTTGTAGGAAAAAAATAAATTAAATTGAAAAGTTTTCTCCTCACCTATATAGTATTTTTTTAGACTCTTCCTACCAGCAGTAAGAGTAAAGTAAAAATAGAACTACTGGATGTTAATCAAAGTATAATTAGATGTCTTAGATACTGAAGTTTTCTGTTTTCTTTATGTTTCAATTGTATTGATTTTAAAATCTTAGCTACATAAACATAAGTAAAAGTTATCCTTTTCCTTCTTTGATAGTTATATTTTGTCAGTCTTTGTATTTCAAAGCTATATGTCCAATTTTTTTTTCTACTGCTTTGTTTTTGCCATATTGAATGCAGCAGTCAACAGTATAGAAATTGCTAATAAATTACATTCTCGACTTCTGCTTTAACTCGTTGTATCTTCAAAGACTTAAATAAACTTTATTTTCCTCAGTTTATCAGCCTCTAGTGTGAGGGCAGTTATTTCTGTCAGCATTCTTTGTTTTTGAAGGCAAGTGCTAGTGTTTTGTTTTATAAGATGGTTTGCGAATGATGGGTTGGGCTAAAAGCAGTTCTGGTTTCCAACTTTCTTGTGGAATATGCATAAATCTGTAATTTTCAAATATTTAAGATGAAGTATGCAGTCATATAAGAAGTTCTAAAGCTAAGGAGTTCAGTGGGTCTGAGTTTAAATCGCAGCATGGCTTATTATATTTTATGAGACCATGAGCATATTACTTACTCTATCTAAAAAGTATGAGAATCTAAAAAGAGTCCAAAAACTATGGTAATAATAACAAATGATAGCACTTCCTGCAAAGACTATTGTAAAGGCTAGAAATAATGCAAATAAAACACTTAGCTCAGTGCCTGGCACATAGCAGCCACTTAAAACAAAACAACAAAGCAAGAGTTTTATTATTGAAAATGCAATTTTTCTAAATTAAACCAACCTAAACATGCTTGGGCAAATATACTTAAGACAAAGAAACCATGATTTAGTCATTTTGATTATTAATCATAACTTGTTTAAGTTGTGACAGTGCCACAAAGCCATTATTATGCAACGATTATTATGTTCACAAAATTTACTTTTGTGGTTAATAGTGATTGCTGATTGACAGACTATGAGTTACTTCTTTGTTAGAATTATAAGATCGTATTTTATTTATATTAAGTTGCTGCCCTTCTACTGTGAAGGAGATGCTCCTGGTTTACTTTAAATGCTCTTTCTAGAACAAAGATTAGATTTATACATTTCTACACACAAGTCCCTTTACAATTATTCTGGGACCAATAAAGATTAGTGTATCAGAATTTGTGGCTAGTGGTGAGGGAGAAAAAATGGAGTGAAACCAAATTGTCAATATTCGGACTAAACCTATAGCCATGGCCACATTTGTGGAACTCTAGCTAAATAGGTCCTGCAATCAAGCCCTCATGAATATGGAAGAAATATTGCATATGTTACTGTTGGGGTCAGATGGGGTTTAGTAAATTACTATGGATTTTCTTTTATAGCAAAAAATTAAGAGTATGTCAATGAATTATCCACCACCGTCATAATATCTACATAAGCCCAACGATGTCTTGATGTGTTGTGATATAACACATAATTTCTTTTTAAAATCAATGCTACTGACATTTATCTTTCGTTTGCTTTTAATCCAAAGTCTTTAGTCTCTGTCACATACAGAATGACACATTGCCTTTCTCATTCATGGAAAAAATAAGAATACCTTCTCATTCACAGATTTATTAAGTTGAGAACCTATGTGCTAGGCAAAGTAACATATAGAGAAATGAAGTGAAAATAGATCTTCTTCAGGAAGTTTACATTAAGGGAGATAAATCAGGTACATCAATAACTATAAATATTGCAATGCAAAGACAGAACATGCTCATTCAGCCAGTAATTTACTCACTCATCTATTTAGCAGCTAAGTGTTTTTATTTCTGAACACAGGTCAGAGTCAGTACTTAATTTTGAGATTACGAGGATGAACAGCAACAACAATAATAGCAAGTGGAAAGTCCATCTTTTGTATTTACTTCCTAATTTGTATGTTGTGGGGAGTGAGGGGTGTGGACAGACAATTAAACAAGCTGTGATAATACAGTGTGAAACTTGCTAATGGTGCTTATATGGGGGGACGAGGTCCAGTGGAACATGGAAGGACAAATCATGACTTTGAAGATCAAGCAAGATTTCCCAGCATAGTCCACCATGTTTGTTTCCTACTTACCTTGACATCATAGCTTCTTATTATATTCCCTATACATTGCCGCTGCAATTCCCGCTTTACGTGCCTGCTACCCCCTTCCTCTTCTCTCTCTGCATTCTGTGCTTTCGAAGATATTGTAGTAGCTACATTTGTAAAAATACCTTTGTTTTTTCCCAACAATTTTCTTTCATATACTCTAGGCTCAAACTAGAATGCAAGTAGAGCTGCACTGAATTCTCAATAGCTACTCCTTTTCATTGATTTTCTATTGAATTCTAAAAATCTATCCTGATGTCATTATCATCTATAAAGCTATGATATTAAAGAACCAATCACATTACAGCTGATTAAAATGGTTTGTAGTTAAATTTCTTATGAATTTCAGAGTCGCACTTACGCCATGTGCTCTATTTTAAACAAAGCTAAGGATGTTTCTATGCTTAAATGAGCCACAGTAAACATAAATCAAGTAAAAAAAATGAAGTATCACAATCTCTGGCTTTTGAGTAATTTGAATACTGGTATATTTTGAGGTACTGCAACATCCTATTTGAAATAACAGTCAAGTGAAAGTTACACTATAAGCATACCTCCTACGTTGCTTTTCTTTACCTTTCCTTGACACTTTTGGAAATTCTCTGCTTAACCAAGTTTTGTCTTGATTTACCTGTTTCTCTGTATTCCTTTCAAATATCTTCACTGCTTT
>NW_012148886.1:464508-469767 GCF_000956105.1 Propithecus coquereli | reverse complement strand
GCCCACATTTTATTATGTAAGGTTCTGTTGGTGAGAACCAGGTGAGAACAAATATTGAGGTAAACTAGTCATCACCACAACAATTATTGGAGAACTCCTCTCACTTAATCACCAGTAAGCAATAGTATATATATTTAAACCAAAATCCCCTTTGAAATTATTGATAACAAGAGTAATTTCCTTTTTATATAACAAATATTTACTGTATAAAACCTATGTGCCAGATATTCCACTGGAAATAAAAGAGGGAAACAAATTCTTTCCCCTTAGAAGATATAATCTATAAAACAAGAAGAAAAAATTGGAATTTTCAACAACGTGATGATATAAGAGAACGTGATTTTGAATTCATGGTAGGAAAAAAGGTGTATTATTCTGAGATGCAATCATTATTTGCTGTAGTCATGCATTAAATGGCATCCTAGAAACCTGGAAGAATGTGTCTTCCTCTCAAAGTGTTTCATTTACTGCAAGGGAATATTTTATGCATTGAGAGACTGTAATCGAGAACTGAATGTGACTGATAATCTGATTTCTTGTAGAAATATACACTTGGTATATTCAACCTGAATTGAATAAGATAATTAGGCACTTATACAAAGACAGATATTATTTATATAATATTGACTTGATTTGAAATGATTCAACTGTTTATATAGTATTTGGTTCATTTGAACCAAACAGAGTATGCAGCAAGGCTCTCTTTCTCGTGCAATTGTGGCATTAGAGCATTGTGGTCAGAGTAGGAGGACAGGTTGCTGGATGTAATTGGATTCTCTTTCTTCTCTCTTTCCTGCTCCAGTACTAACTTTGACTGCTGCCACGCCTCTCCTCAGAAGGCAAAAATGTATGGAAAAGAATAGAAGGAGGCAAGGTTGGAGGTAGGGGTGAGAGGAACAGTTTTCACCCACTTAAAATGAGAGGAATAAAATTATAGCTCTCCAGAGAAGACCGGGAACACATTTCCCCTCCTTCTCCGCCCCTCTCCACCCTCTCCCCCTCAACCTTGGGCCCAGATCTCTCTTTCTCTCTGTATACTACTTTTATGCTTGTGGGTAAAAATGGAGGGAGTTTCTCAGCTCATCCACATTACTTTAAACTGTATAATTTAAAGTCATGATATAAGAATAAAAGACTATACTTAAAATATTTGGTAAGATCTATTTTTAACTTAGTGATCTTTGGGATTTTTCTTCTCTATTCTTGTTGACACCTTTTCCCATTCTGGCTTCAAATAAAAATTTTAAATATGAAAAGAGGAAATGGCATAATACATGACATGTCATATTAAAGCCAAAGGACCTTAATAATAAATCTTTGGCTCAACCCATAAGCATTGTGATACACCTGTCACCGTTTCTAAACAAAGTTCAAGGTTATGGTGTAATACACTGCTAATTTTTCATTTTCTGAAAATAAAGTAAAATGGCATTGCCTTCCTTCTTCTTTTCAACCAACTTTTTGTTAGTCCATTTTAGGCTCTAGATTTAGAAATGAGCTGTAGTAATAAAATTTAGCTATATTTTGTATTGACAAAAGAAATTAAGAAATTTTAGAAATATGGTTTAAATAAACAAAAAACAGCAACACTGTAAATTCAATATAAATTGGAAGTGCCCTTATCATCTTCCTGACCTTATTCCTTCCAATAATTCATTCTAAACACATGCATATGTCATAATTACTTACACATGTTTTCATATTTACATCATTTTTTCTTTTCTATGTTCTTGTGTAAAACTTTTATAACTTGTCTAATACAGAATTTTCTTACATGGGATAGTCAATAAATATTTTGACCCTGAATTTGTCAATGACAAAACCCTATAAAGAAACCATGGTAAAGAAAAAGACCACCTAGGGTTTTTCAGGACTGAGCTATCTTTTTCCAATAAATGAATATCTTCCCACAAGGTATTTATAGTCATTGCTTAAAAAAGTAATGGTACTAGAAATAGTTTGTTTTGCCTTCTGTAATTTTAGTCCAATACAGACTGCAATACACAGACCATAGTCGTTCTTCCCACTTACTGGGAGACTGAGAAACTGACCTGGTAGGGTTCCAAACATTCAAGGTAATTGTTTATTAGAAACATAACAAGTATCTCAAGACACATCTTCGAACTTACTTCAGAATAAGGGGTGTGCTACATGTGATTTTTAGCATTTCTAAACCAGTGGACTGAAGTTTTGGTTTGTTTTTGGCAACAGCATGAGTTGCTTCCATCTAGCTGGTTTATCTCTTCTTGTGGTACAAGGAGTGTGTCATAAGAAGTCAAAGGGAGAAGGAAATGGAACCGTGCACCAGGATGGTCCATTCAAAGAGGAACCAAGGGAAAACCCCAAACAGAAAAACAGCAAAACCAGTATATCTGTACCTTTGCGGAGGACTGGAATTCATGATTTCAGAGTTGGAAAGGCGTCTAGGGTATAGCCCATCCGTTTGTCCGGGATAATGAGGTGGCAAAAATGCACGATCACTCAGATCATCAGAGACTTCAGTACTTCCTAGCAATTCCATGTTCTCTGGCTTTCCAATTCTGGGCAAAGAGAGTTTCAGTCTGTTTGCATGTACTCAACCCTCTGATCTCCCTCCTACATCTTTGGCTTTAGCATCTGACCCACCTCCTACTCCAAAAAGAGTTTGTTAGCCATAACAGACTGAGATTATCTCAGCTTCCCACCAAAAATATGCTAATCTATCTACATTGACATTCCGTCTTTCTTCCTTCCTACTTGTTTCAAATCAAGAGGGGAACTTTCTTTTATCAAAGGCCAGTCCTTCTCATGTGCCTTAGATTTCATTTCCATCAGACTTCTCCAGAACCTGATTCGGTCAGTACTCCCTCACTCCGTATTATCAGTTTCTCTCCATGACTTTTCATTTAATATTTAAACATGCTTTAGTATTTCCCATTGTAAAGATAAATCCTATACCCATATCCTCTTCCATATTTTAATTATAAAAATGCTGGTACCTACCTATTTAAAACTCCTATAACTCCTATTTATTGAGCACTTTGCATATGCCAGACATATTTGAAGAACTCTATTAACTTGTTTAGTGAATGGTGGGTGCAGGGGGTTCTCACTAGGAGCATGCCTTGCTCTGGAGCTTTCATTTCACTCCTGACAGTGGAGGTGGAGCCAGTAGAGGAGTGTTCTCCCCAGAGGAATCCCACTCTTTCACTGATAGTCCATGGAAATGGAGAGGTCAGTGGAGTTGATACACCATTATTTGGTGTAATCAAACAGGAATTGGTAACTGATTGCATATGAGGGAATTACAAGCATGACATTCAGGTTCCTGGTTGTGAATGATAGTTTTGTTTCACTGGTAACAAACACAGAAGGAGGAATTGGCTTAAAGAGAAAGGTGGAGAATTAATTTTTGGACATGGTGAACTTGAACTATCAGAGATTGCGTAGCCCACGGATAAGCAAATAATGACGTGAAAGTTAGGCACAAATGGAATCGATCAATCTCGGGGTTTAAATTGGTCCTTCAGAGTAGAAGTCCTTTGAGAGCTCCATAAATTTTCACACCCAGAGTTCCATAACAGACCCAAGGCCCAATGATGGCATTTAGCATCATCCAACTGTGGTAGTTGTTCAAAAACAGTATTTTCTCTTAGGTGTCTGATGAAGGCCAGAGAACAAAATCAAATAAAAGTCTACCTTCTTCCTGCATACCACCAAGGACAGCATTACTATGTTTTTGCTTTTATATGTGTATATGTGTGTGTGTGTGTACTTTTCATTGTTCAAAATTTCATCCTTATATTAATTATTTGATTTTGTTTTCACAGCAGGTTTAATAAAGAAGTCTATCATTTCTCATGACATTTCGAATAAAAATGAATGCAGAGCAAAGTGTTTCATTTTTCTTACTCTTTCTAGAACTTTAGGAACTGGCTAATAAAGTCCAGATAAGTCACTGTGAATTTAATGGGTTGAGAATATGGATGAATAGTCATTATTGTTAATACTTTTGAGAATCCTCCAAGAACTAAGTACTTTACATTTATTATAAATAATTTCTCCAGTAACCCTGTATTTTGTAGGTATTTTCACTCACATCTTACAAAAGAAAGATTGAGGCTGTGTGAGAAGTGGGGTAATCTGTGCAAGGTCACACATTTGATAGATTTACTCACCAAGAGTTAGTTCATGAGTCTAAATTGCTGATTCTGAACCCTGGATGCACATTAGAATCACCTGGGGAACCTTAGCAATTCTAATGCTTTGGCTGCACCCCAGGCAGACTACATCAGAATCTTGGGGAATAACACTAATAGATCCATATTTTTGAGAGCTCCCCAGGTGACACTAATGTGCAGCCAAGGTTGAGAAATACTAGCTTGCCTCAAAAAACTCAGAGTCTTTTTTAATACCATGCCACCTATAAATCAAAAATTGTTTTCATTCCACATTAATGAACCACCAAGACCTGTTCTGAAATCAACAAGACAGTTGTTTAAACATGATAAGCAGAATAAACGAATGTCTTCTTGATAGGAAAGCATTATCTTCTTCTGCCTTCCAAGGCATTAAAAGAAATATTTTCAGAGCCTAGAAATTTCAGCAACAGGGCTGCAGGATTTTGTTTTCTCTGCTTGTTGCAAGTTGAAAGGAAGTTTTTATTCACATTACTATTATCTCTGGTTTTGAGTGACCCTACATGGTGCTTGAGAGATTAGAAGGGATATCTAAACACACCTGAGGATACCAACCCACTGAAAGAGAATTCCTCTGCAGATACAGAACACAGTGTAAATCAGTTTCTTTCTTAGAGCTTATAACACATCTTTCCCTTTATTTATTTACTTATTTATTTAAATTGACAGATAAAATTGAATGCACACGTACAGCATGATGTTTTGAAATCTATGTACATTGTGGAATGGTTACTTCTGGCTGGTTAACACATACATTACCTCACATAGTTATCATTTTTGTGGTGGTAATACTTGACATCCACTCTCTTAGCATTTTGAAGTTTCTAAATTACAACTTTCACTGAACTCTTGGCCTTATTCAGCAAATGACTTAATTATATTTCATTTTGAATAAAGTTATCATTTTCCCAAGCTTGGAAATAACAATATATAATGAAACATCTGCTGTGTATGCTGTACAAATGTTTGGATTCCCAAAGGACATATTTAAAAAAATCAGATTTTCCTGTTATGTGTGACAAACTTTCCAAAATCTTCAAATTATGAGCATTTTTCTGCAAGATACATATTTTTGACATCT
>NW_012148886.1:458114-460613 GCF_000956105.1 Propithecus coquereli | reverse complement strand
TCAATAAAAAGTATATTTATTTGTAAAAGTTTGTTAAACTTTACTGCATTACATGATACATCAATTTAAAAATTTACCCTCTCTCCCCAAAAAATCATTACTATGTAGCCAATCTTTATAGAAATTCTAGGAGGTAGGTGCTGTTATTATCCTCGTTTTATAGGTGAGGAAAGAGAGGCACAGAGATTTTAAGTAACAGCCATTAACTGAAGCAGATAGTGTGTGCATGCACACAGCGTGACAAGAGGGACCTGCCTCCTGGCTACTCTGTTACACTTACTGTCTCCCGAAAGGGGAATGGCCTGCTTTGGAGAGGAGGAGAATGGATGGAGTTAGGAGGAAATTTCCTAGGCACAGGGAATATGAAGATACTGATGATAGAGATGGTCTGTACCTCATCGGTAATGTACAAGGCAAGGCTATCTGATTCAAGTTCATGTAGAACTTAGTCCTTTGTTAAGTTTTTATTTTTCTATTACCTTATTGTCTCTTTCTACCTTTTTTCCTTTTTTTTTTCTTTCTTGTCCTTTTTTTTTTTTTTTTCTTGAATTTTTCCTTTTTTTCATGTTGGAGGATTTTCTCAATTGTCTGATTATTCTTGGCTGTTTATTCACATATAAAAGCAAAACACTAAAAAGTGCCTTGTCTCTCTATTTGGGTAGGTGGGCTTATTGAAAGATAGGCATGGCAATATGTTTATCAAAGATGAACCAGTGTATGGAGACTTTTTCACTCTGGGGGAGAATTTTAATCTCAAATTCTGAGAGTACAGGTAAAAGAGAAATATTCCTATGGTTGCACCTGCCCTGTACACCTACCCACTAGCCAGATTGGTGTCTGACTTCACAACCCAACCCATTCAATTTCTCTGAGACTAATCCTCCTTGTGACAGTGCTGGGCTATGTAGGGGACCCCCAGGGAAATGGTTTCAATTATTCTGTAAATAGAGTTTTCAACCAACCACTCTTTTTCAGCCCCATGTAAAATGATGTCCTTCTCTGTTTCATGTCCCTACTATTCCTAAGAATTAAGCCCTTCAGAAGGTCTGCAGAGTGAATTGTTTTAATTACAATCAGTATTTCCAATACCACCCCATTCCCCACAAGCACATAGGCTATAACTTTCTCTATCATTCTATGTCAGTTAAACCTTCTTCCCTCAGCATCTTCCAAATTGGTCAACACCTTGAGTTCACTGGGTCCACTACCTATGCTCTTTTTCCTTGTGACTTAATAACTTGGTCATTTTAGTGTGGTTTGGAGGGAAAAGAGAGATAAATCTATCATGTTTAATTATACATTTTGGGTTACATTTTCTAAATGATACTGCTGGTACATAGCAAAATTAGTTTTGTATGTTGATCTCAGTATATAGCAAATAAAATGTTTATATGTTAATCTTGTATCCAGCCATCTTGTTGATTCTTCTTATTTCCTGTAGATTAAAAATTGATTCTCTGGAAAAATAAGCACCACATATACTCACCATCAAATTGGTGCTAACTGATCAACACTAAGGTGCTCACATGATAGTAATAGTCATTGAGGGGCTGGGGGCGGGTAAACTCACAACTAATGGATGTGGGGCACACTCTATGGGGAAGGGTATTCCTCTAGCCCTAGCTTGGGTGAAGCAAAGTCATTACTTGTAACCAAAATGTTTGTACCCCCATAATATCCTGAAATAAAAACAATAAAATAAAATAAAATGAAAATTGATTCTCTTGGATTTTCTAAGAAGGAGATACATTATCTGCAATGATAACTATATTGTCTCTTTCTTTCTTATGGTTTTTTCTTTTATTGTTTTCCTGAGAAACTCCTGTTCAATTTAGAATAATAGAGGTGATGGTGGACATCCTCCTCTTATTCATTACTGACGGGAATTAATCTAATATTTTACTATTGAATATGATTTTCACTGTAATTTTTAGAAATATCATCTTTATTAAGAATATTCACCTCTATTCATAATTTGCAAAGAATATTTTTAAATGATCATTTGAGTTTTGAATTATAGTAAATGCTTTCACATTTATTGATGTGATCACATGGCTTCTCTTCTTTAATGTGTTAATGTAATAAATTGTATGTAGGTCATTTTTGAAGTTGAATCATCCTGCATTACTGGACATACTGATTTGAAACCGATTTATTATCCTTTTACTGTATTTCTGGGTTTGATCTTTTGCTTAATACTTTCATATTTATGCTAATAAGTAAAAGTGGCTTATAATTATATTGCTCATTTTGGTATCAGTGTCATGATAGCCTCCTTGTCAAATGAGTTGGATGTTTCTAATCTTTTTCTTTGGCCCGGAAATATTTTATAAAATGGGAATTTTATATGTTTCTTGTTTTCTAGAATTTGTCCGTAAATGTTTCTGAATTTTTTTTTTCTTTCAGGTGTTACTTCTTTCATTATCATATGACTTTATCTAAGATTATTAGTTTTATCTCTCAGGCCAATTTTGATAATTTTTTTAGAAGAATGTCCTT
>NW_012148886.1:456610-458064 GCF_000956105.1 Propithecus coquereli | reverse complement strand
ATATAAGGAGTTACTGCTATGTCCAGAATTATGTTGTAAATGTCTTGTACATGTTTTATTCCGTGTGAATAACAAGATGTATGTAATTCTGATTTATTATAGACAAATCAATGTGCGAATGAATGAAATTATCTAAATATTTCAAATAAGAATTGCTTTATATGTAGTAATTATTTTAGTTTGTCTAACATTGTTGAAATGTTGCTATAGCTGCAAATAATTCTTTATTTCTTTATAAACACTGCAATTAAATTATATAGACATTGATACTCTTTAAGAGTTTCCAGATATTCTACTGAAGTGCTTCATTTCAGTATTCTGTTTTTCATTTTTCTAGCAAAAGAAAGATTCTCTATATTCTGTATTCCGTGAAAGTTTTTTATGTCATCTTTCCCTCATAAGAAACATTTTATATTTTGCTTTCTGAAATACTTACAAAACAGATGTCTAAGATATTTTTTAAATGCTAAATCTTTATCTCATTTATTTGAATATTGGGAATAGTGTGAGCATAGTATTATGTGTTTTTTCTAGAATTCTTGAAAACCTGCCAAGTGAAAAGCAGTGAATAATTATTACACTTCATACTCTAAGAAAATCATCACTGTAATAATGTAACAATATTTTTTCAAGGTGGAATTGATGAATCATTAATGTTTGAAAAAAATAGTAAGATGGACTTTTCTGATATGTCTAATAAGAAATAGGAAACATAGGTAAGCAATGTTAGAAAAGAAAAAAGTATTCCTTTAAAGTTGTAAGAGAGCATTATATACAATAATATACGAAAATATTGGAAAATATAAATGAAATAGACAATTTCCTAGGAGGAGAAAAATTTCCAAAATTAATTCAAAAAGAAGTATATAGCCTGATAGCTTTAATTGGAGAATTCATCATATTGCAGAATTTTAGATCTAGGAAAGCTTTTGAAGACTGTTTAAGAAAAGTCTCATAATTTTGTAAGTGAGAATGTTGAGGTCCAAAGTTTCTATGGCATACTGAAAATATCCTATTCATTAGCTTCGGAAATTAGGAGGTCATGTGTCATTCCTGTGGAAGGAAAATTCAGGGGAGATGCTAAATGTCCAGAAGGAAAGATTGAGCAGGTAGTAAAGAAGTTGATGTGTACCTTAATCTTTCAAGGAATCTGACCACAATTGAAAAGAGAGAGAAGAAACCAGTGAGAACCAGTGAAAACACACAATAAAAAGGAGGTTGGTTGGTTTAATACAGAGAGTGCAACAGATTTGTAGTCTAAGAGATTATGTATATAAGCTAACTAAAATAGGAGATTGTAGAGCTGACCAAATATGGAATTAAGAATAGTTACTATTTTTGCTATTAGAAGTCAGAATGGTGGCTACCTTTGGGTGCTCAATATTAACTGAGAGGCTGGGGATATTCTAAATTTTGATCTGAGTTATAATAATATGGGTGTATTCATTTATAAA
>NW_012148886.1:446827-452984 GCF_000956105.1 Propithecus coquereli | reverse complement strand
TGCATTTTATTTCACTTTTTGTTCTAAGACTAGTTAACTTCTGTAAATATTAATACTTCATTGATATTTTAAAGAACTGTACATGCTTTGCTTTTTATGTATAATATTGCAAAGAAAATATTAATCACTTGTGTTGATTTTGTTATTATAATCTGCCATATTATCATTATTCTTCTGTGGCTTTCTGAGAGCTATATGCTAAGTCCTTCATTATAATTTTAGTTTGACAGTTTATCCTTATAGTTTCTCAGTTTTTGCTTCACATACTTTGAAAAATTGTTATTGTTTCCATAGAGATATGTTACTTCTGAATCTTCTTTGTGGCCTGCTCTTTTTATCAGTATGAAAACTTCCATTTCATCCCTTTTAATGTTTTCCCCAATTTTACATTGTGACATCTGATTTTTACATATTAACATTTGCCTAGCATATAGCTCTCTTTCTCTTTATTCTCAGTCTTCTTGTGTCATAGGGTTTGAGGTATGTCTCTTAAAAACAAATTACTGGAATTAGAAGTTTTTTAAATCCAATGTGAAAGTTTCTAACTTTTAACCAGTGAATTTAAAGCAGTCCCATTTATTGTGATTTTTGATATGTCTGGAATTCTTTTTATTTTCTTATTTTTTTCTACTTATCGTGTTTCCTAGTTTTTTGTCCTTTTGCCCACCTTTAATTGGATGGATAGACTTTTTCTTAGTTCTAGTTTTTCTTCTATTTTAAAAATATATTACTTTTTCTACTTTTTATCATTACTTTAACATTTTTACCATAAATGTTCAAATGTATTTTTCTATCATCTTGAGTTAATCAGTATCTCTAATATCCCTGAGAACAAAAAACACCAAAAAGGCTTAGAATACTTTTATTTTCCTCCGCTCCCTTGCAACACTCATCCCTCTCATCTTTTAACCCTCTCAGATATTATTTTGCGTTTTATATCCGGGTGGCTATATTTTAACAATTATATTTATATTTGTGTACATTAAACAGTTATTTGTACTTAATAGATTTTATTACTTTTTTAATATTGATCACATCTTTTATCTCATTCCCTGCTTTTGAAGTTCTTCTTATTAATGGTGTATATCATCTAGCAATTCTTTCAGAGAGCGTCTTGAGGTAATAAACTTCAAAGTTCCTTTCAATTCTAAAAATATTTTGATTTCAGCCTCTCACTTTAATAATAGTTTGGCTGAGTGTAGAATTCTATCTTCAAAGTTATTTTCCCTTAGAACATTGAGGATATTATTCCACTGCCTTCTTGTATCCTGGGTTGCTCACAAGGAATCTGATGTCATCTGATTCTTATTTCTGTGTAAGTAATCTTTCTTTTCTCTCTGACAGCTTTTAAGATTTTTCTCTTTGTTCTCAATGTTCATGTATTTCATCACAATATATCTCTGTGTGCTTGTGTTTCATTTTTATCCCACAGCCAGAAGAATTTTTAAAGTGCTGAGTTATTTCCCCATGTTCTTTCTTTAAATGCTATCTTTCCCCCGATGTTCTCTGTCTCTTCCTTTGGGAAGTACTTTTAAACATAGATCAGAACTGCTGTGTCATCCATGTATCCTAACTCTTCTCTACTTTCCATGTCTTAATTCCTGCTCCTAACATCTAGCTTTGGGATATGGTATCCATCTTTAATCTGTTCTCATATGCCTTCATTTTTATGGGATTTCTCACAGTCTCTAGTAGTTTATACTTTTTTTTTCCGGTTATTTTGAGAAATCTTGTCTGCTGTCTCTAAGGATTTGGAGTGCCGGGGGTATGAGGGTGACAGGTATAAACAGTGCTCTGGGCCGGGCGCAGTGGCTCACGCCTGTAATCCTAGCTCTCTGGGAGGCCGAGGCAGGAAGATTGTTTGAGATCAGGAGTTCGAAACCAGCCTGAGCAAGAGCGAGACCCGTCTCTACTAAAAATAGAAAGAAATTAATTGGGCAACTAAAAATATATAGAAAAAATTAGCCGGGCATGGTGGCGCATGCCTGTAGTCCCAGCTACTCGGGAGGCTGAGGCAGAAGGATTGCTTGAGCCCAGGAGTTTGAGGTTGCTGTGAGCTAGGCTGACGCCATGGCACTCTAGCCCGGGCAACAGAGTGAGACTCTGTCTCAAAAAAAAAAAAAAAACAGTGCTCTGTGTGCCAACTTAAATCCATTTTAAGTTTTGCAATATTTGTCAATTATACTCATCAGCTGTAACACTGATGAGGCCATATTGGGTTTTGACAAAGCGGATAGATCAGAACTGGATGATGAACTTGAGGTGCTAGTAAGTCTCACGTTTGTAGTGGTGAACTGTGAGCACTCAGCTATCGTGGCAGTCAAGAGTGTATGCGTGAAGGCTGCATGAGGAAAAGCTATAAGACCAGAGGTCACAACAGTGGATCGAGTGGTATCCGTAATTGAAAAGGTACCAAAATATAAGCCTGTTTATAGAAAAGGACGATCAGAGTTTGAGGTGTCTCAGTGAAAAAAAGCCCTAGTACTGAGGATGGTTAATCTTTGGGAATTTGCTGATGTGGGATTTACGTTATGTAAAAGACAAGATCAAAGACTTCTGAGTCTGGAACATTAGAAAGGCCAATCTTGTGGAAGTTGACGTGCCATATGTGGAAAATCATAAAGTTCATTTAAAAATTCCTATTTATAAAAGTGATATTTTAAAAAGACTACGTGCATTGTTACAACTTAGCAAACATATCAAAACAATACACGTGTTTCATTGTGTTAAGTGATTTTATACTGATTCGTCACATGATGATGAAGCAAAATGTGACTCACTTTCTCTATTTCTCAAAATCATAGATTTTCCTGTACTCTTCATATAAGGTTAGTTTTGTGACTTTAGATGTCTTTAGGGTTCACATGTGCACATCCTTTAGTTTTAGACAGCTTACCTTCGTATTTGGAGCACTTTCAAGACATACATGAATATTTGTCTAGCCATGGTCGAACTCTACTGCCTGTAGAAATAGTCCTTACTTCTTTAGTTACAATACATTTCCTGCCACAGGCTGTGGCCATATTATTGTCCAGAGAGACATGCATTATTGAAATGAATGTCAGTAGCCCCAAATTATATGTTCTTCAGTTTGTGTTAGAACTAAAGTGAATACCAGCAAGTCCCAAAGTAACAAACACAATATAGAGAGAACAAATTTTAAAAATTCTGTGTTTAGACATTGTGCACTTCATTATTTTGTATGACATTTCAATGCATCCAGGACTTAGAGTCTAACATTTCAACATTTTTACAGTGTTTTATATAACTCTTTATTGATAGTTTTAAAATAAAGAAGGGATAGCTTTGCAAGCACATAAAATTGAGATGAAGGGAACTGGTGGAAGGACATGACATGTGAATTGGAAATGGTAAATAGTCTTTGGATATTAAATAGAAGAGTTATCTTTGAAATTCAAATAGAGATCAGGGACTACAGATCAAGAATGAGCAAAGCAGTAAGCCTGCAGATATTTAAACCTTAACTTGGGAAAAAACGAGTCTCAATGCCTCAAGTATAAGAGGAATTACAAGTGGTTAGAGCTGCTACATTATACCTGAGATGGGAGCATAGGTATGAGGAAGAGCATTCAAGAAACCCATGATTTTATCATCTTTGTAAGCATCGACTTAAGTGCTAAGTAGATCTAAGTACTACATTAAATAAGGGACCACATGCTGAAAAATGGTAATACCTTTTTTTAGCATTGCTTATAATAATAAGGATAATAGTCATAATTGGTTGAGCACTTGCTATATACCAAGCACAGTACTACTCAGCTTCTATACATTCTCTCTCATCATTAAAACAACCTGGTGAGATAAACATGCAAAAGTTCCTTTTAAAGAATTAGAAAAACTGGAAAGCTAAATTATTGTCTGGCAAATTTCAATGGAATAAACAAATAATATGAATAATTTGGGCCAAAAAAATAAAAATTCTAATAAGATGTTCAGCATGAGCAGTGGATTGGGGTAGAAGTGGGAAGATAGGAGTTATATTTTTATTTCTTTGTATTGAGTTTGTTTTTTTATTTAATTCTACTATCTTTGTATTGACATTTTCAGTTTTTGAAAACAGCAAGACTGAGAATGATGAAGGAAGAAATTAGTTTTGCTACTGGTTCTGGTTTATAAAGACTTGCATTTCAGCAAGATTTACACAAAGAAATTATATCAATTATGAAAAAAGTAGCAACCTTTACCAAAATGAAGCTGCTGATATTTTGCAGATGTGTTACAATTAATGGTCAGCACATTCAAAATGATTAAGTTGCATGAAGAAAAATATCTATAAAATCATAGCTGTGCCCTGCCAGTGAGTCAATTAGCTTTTCAAATGATTTGATTAAGACACGCATTGCAATGTAATAACAGAGAAGCAATGTATTAAGTACTTTAAAATACATATGTTATTTTTGTACTAGGCTATTAGCCAAACCTCATTTTTGTACTTTGCTGTTATATCTTAAATATTACACACATATAAAAAGCAAAGTAATTTTTCCATTTGAAAGGCTGTTGCACTTGCAATACAATCTTAACATCAACACAGATGAAACAACAACAAAAAAAATCAGTTAAAAAGGAAGAATAAAGAATGTAGCCAAAATAATTATGCAAGATGTCTGTAACTTAAACTAAAAAACAAACAACCCACAATTCTCTTAATTATATTTCAAGGAAAAAATTCCAGTAAAGCAGTAATTTTAATCTCCCTTGAGTTCAAATTTATATTCAGAATTCTCTTCTTTAAAAAAAACTGAATGCACAAATGGAATTAGGATATATAATTTTTCTACCATAGATATTGAACACAGCATAAAGAGTATAGGGTTTCTAATTTCTGTAAATTAGAAAAGAGGTAGATATTTGAAATAAAAACAATGAGTCAAAAATTAACAATCCTCTGAAGGACACATGATTTCCTGATCACTCACCCCAAATAGGTTCAGTGTGAGTCTGTTTTTGTTTGTTTCCACAGAGCATCTGTACAACCACCACTGCATTTTTGCACTTTTTCTTCCTGGCTTCATTCTGTTGGGTTTTGACTGAGGCGTGGCAATCATATATGGCTGTAACTGGAAAAATCAGGACACGGCTTATACGGAAACGCTTTTTGTGTCTTGGATGGGGTAAGCATATTAATATACCCTTTCATGCTCTTGTTAAAATGACTTTGAACCCTTATATTATGAAGCAGCAGAGAGTGATTATCTCCAGGCTACTTTGTGTCTAATTTGATATATGAAAGTGGAAATACATAAGGGTGGTCATTATTGAACATTCATTGGTCATTTGGAACTTTAAAAAGGAGTAAGTATTGAATAGCCACGTAGCTACTCAGTTAGCAATCAACAATGCCTACATAGTGTGAGATGAGACCTGAGATATGTACAGGCAGAAAAACAAAGTGCTCTCTGTTAATATTTTCTGAAAATGCAAATGTTTTAGCATGTTCAGAGCCCACAGCATGATGGTTCACTAGGCATGTACTCCCTGTTAAGAAAACTTTGAGATTCCATTGCAAGAATTCTCAAAAAAATTAAGGAATAAATATCACAGGGAGAAACCCATGTAGAGTAAGACTAGTCATTGCAGCTAGTCAGTGGGTTTCTCAAAAGTAGAAACAGAATTGCTTACAGACTAAGAATTCATTAAATCTTTATTTAATGGAAAAGTTTCCATTAATAGGAAAAGTTTCTCTCAAATTACCTCATGACTTGGACATCTCAAAAATCTATACCATAGAGCCAATTCTAATGATAGCCTAGTTAATTTAAGAAACTAGTTTCAGAAATATTTTTCACGTTTACCTTTGTATTTTAAAGGACCCCTAGAAAATTAGACCAACTATGTAACAAATACTTATTGTATCAGGAAACTGGAGAACAGGATGCTAGAGAGAACCTGGGAAACTACAATTAAGTGGACTCATTACAATACCAGAATCATTCATGCTGGAAAAATAGGATCAAGAACATTTAAAGATTACCCGTCAGGTTTCAGCAAGAGTCTATCGTGTATAACTAATGTGTTAAATAAAACTTTATGCATAGGCAAGTGGGTAAGAAGTTAAGAAGAAAGTTCACAGATGTGTTTTGCTTAGACTTTGGTAAAACTTTTGTCTAGATGCCATGACAAAGACTTTCTAAAG